>NW_022146839.1:0-8085 GCF_002938485.1 Sitophilus oryzae
AAAGGTAGTAAATGTAGATGGAAATTGTGGCAGAACTTAAATTAACAGTGACACTATCGCGATTTATCGAAAAAGACTCTAATATAGTTGGTTGTGTAGCTTGCTTAAATCTCGGCAAAAATCGAGTGAAATAATGGAACAACTTTTCGCTAGTAAGTGACTATATAATATACATACGTGTAGTATACCGATCATTTATGAAATTCACTTAAATTAACTATTAATACAATAAATTCACTTAAATTAACTATTAATTCACTTAAATTAACTAATAATTACTAATTATATATTTTTTCTTGCATTTTTGCTTTTATTTACTACTTGTCAAAGATTAGATGTCAAAGAATTTAGATACGTCAATTTGACTTACCTGCTTCAGTAGCGTATCGGATGTTTGTGGTTATAAATAATTATCTATTTTTAACTTATCTATTTTTATTAGAATTTTATATTTTTATAACAATTTCACACAACCATTTATCACAACCAAACCAAACTACCAACATTTATTCACAACGTAAAATAAAAAAAAAAATATTGAGTCTACCTCACGTCTACCCTACATCATAATTTTACATTTTTTAAATAAAATTAGAATGGCACTGATAAACCGGAATTTAAGTCGGCCATATTTGAGGCCCATCGCGGTGGACCTAAGATTTTTTATATGCTCCTTCCTTAGTCTTCTTATTCAAAGATTTAACTTAAAAAAAAGTTTCTAATATTTTTTAGGTTAACTATGGATGGATTGACATATAAATCCGTCATGCGTCATCTCTTGTTGTTTTTAACCAGTTTTATTGTTTTATTTCAAAAATGACAGATCATATTATTGGTTTGACGGAAATATGAACGACAAACGAACGCCAATGCGTGTGAACTCGTCTTAAGATTTTTGAGAGTTGTCAAACTCTTGCCAGAGGTTATAATTTTGTGTCAGAATATGTAAAATAGAAATGATATGATAAATATTTTGCATTTTACATTTTGAACTGTGTTATTACATGTTTTCTTTTTTTTTAATTAAATGGAGGAAAACTCGCGGTAAAATTAAGTGTTGACCCAGACCATAGTTTACAGTTAATATTCGGTGCCCAGAGACCGGCTAGAGACAGCTTGCCAGAGATTATGGCCAGAGAGATGTATTAGCCACAAATAAAGTTTGTATACTATCTTGTGTATAATACCAAAAACTGGAGCGTCTGTAAAATAGCAGCACACGATAGGCAAATAATAATTATATTGAATAATTATATTGATAAATATAACAATAAATGCAGGAAGTTGCTTGAGCTTGAAAACCGGAAATCTTTTTTATATCTTTTTTGGTATGTGGTGTTTTTTTTAGTAAATCCTTGCTTGTTTTGTATTAACACATACTGTAATTGGTTTTAATAAAATAACTCGATTAGATTACAGTTTTTTTGACACTATTTTGAAATAATCACTTGTCAAATTTTAAATATATTAATTTTCTGCTATGCTTTCCAATTGTACCAACTTAATTCTATCTAAAATAAAATAAACTAATTTGAAAATAAAATGACAGACACATCTATCACTGTCAAGGATCTTGTCGTTAGATAGACTATATCTAGCTCTTTTGCCAGCTCAGAATTAGAATTTAGAGTTAGTAACTCGCATTTTCATTGGAGGACACTGTCATATTTATTTCAAATCAATAATCAATGAGAATATTCCTATAATTTAATAAAATTACTGTAAATCACTATAAATAATGAATTGTTTGTAATTTCTGTATAGTCCGGTAAATGATGGAGATAAATAACGGTGGTTGATTAAAACTTTATTTTAAGATGCAACTTTTGCTAACAGCATTCTGAGAATTCGAATAATGAATTGAATAATGACAAGACAAGTGACATCTGTCTAAAAAAGACAGCGATTTAAAGTGACAATTTGGTTATGTAAAACTTAGAGTGACATTTGTGAACGATATTTTCACGGTACCCAACTAAAATAAAAAAAATATTATTTTTTTTGGTGCACTCTTCTGGAATACCCTGTATATCACCAACCTAACCTAACCTAACCAGCACAACGTATGTTACGATTAAAGTAAATCTTCCCCCTGTTCTCCCTCTCACTCCCTACGCCATCAAAGTCTCGTCAGGAGCAAAAGAAGGAAAACTAATCACTCTCCAGAGCTCCTTCCGACTTCCTTAATTACGGGCGCCCTCTAGGGGTACTACAATTCACTACGCCCATCGGGAATTAAAAGTTCGATACGCCGCCGCCATCCCTGGCTCGGCGCTGCCTCCTAGCTGTCGTTTCATTGGGGACGTTTTTTTCTCCATCTTCCTTCCTGGCTCTAGTGCGAGGACAAAAGAAAAGTAAGTTATTGGAGTTGTTATTAGAAAAGTAGAAAGTTCCATCTTTTATAATTGATGGAGGACGTGAGTTAAAAGCGAAGAAATCATATTTTTGTTGTAGAACTGTATGTCTGTAGTTTTTAATTGAATTAAAAGGCTTTTAGGGAATCGGTTGTGCAATGTTTAGAAATCAAAATATTTATATAATATTATACCTCCAGTGAAAAAAAAAGCATCTTTGGTATAAAATAGTAAAAGTTCAAAAAATATACATAAAGGTTTGGTCATTCATACAATCACAGAATATCTAGCTACGCAACAGAAGCCTCGTTACATGTATAAAATTGTAGGTAGCAAAAGGAGACAGGTTTTAAAAGTCTGTCTCCAAATCAGATATTTTGATGTGGTAGTTTCGCTACTACATAATAGAGGGCAATAAATTTAAAAGAAAACAGTTTTCTACAAACAAAATTTAAAAGAATGTTGTACAGTGTTGCCATTGTGTAATTCATATCGTAATACTTCCTGATAAAGCCTACCTTCAAATTTGCTACATCATTTAAACATATTAAAATAGATCAGAGCTGTTTTTTTCAGTTTGCCATGTTGGTTGGAGATTAAATCTTATAGGCTAAATTACAATCACTTCCTGACGTTTGATTGTATAATTTGAATCCTGAATTTTCATTTGTAATTCGGCGACAATATAATAAGTATTGTTCTACTATTACGATACCATTTCCTGGCGTTTCATTGGACTTTAAACTTGTTATACTACGTATCTTCGGTTACATTGTAATAATGGTACTATGATGCATATAAAGTGGTACCTTAATATATTACCATATTTCAATACCATTTCCTGGCGTTCGATTGAGCTCATATTTGATATATACTTGCGTATTTTTGATGACATTGCATTATTATGGTACCACGAAGCATATCAACTGGTACCATAATATAGTACTATATTACGAACATGGCGTTCGATTGTGCTTAAACTTGGGATACTACGTATTTTCGGTGACATTGTAATATGATGGTACTATGATGCATATAAAGTGGTACCTTAATATAGTACCATATTACGATACCATTTCCTGGCGTTCGATTGGGCTCAAACTTGGTATACTACGTATCTTCGGTGACATTGCAATATGATTGAACTATGATGTATATAAAGTGGTACCTTAATGTAGTACCATATTACGATACCATTTCATGGCGTTCGATTGTTCTTAAATTTGGTATACTACGGATCTTCGGTGACATTGCAATATTATGGTACCTTAAAGCATATCGAGTGGTACCATAATATAGTACACTATTATGATATCATTTCCTGGAGTTCGATTGGGCCCAAATTTGGTATACTTGCGTTTCTTTATAAAGAAACAAATCTTTATAATTTTAATTTATTTTACGAATTTTAATTTATTGTTCGATGTCGTGACAGCAACTTTTATGCCGAACTAATATATTATTAATTGTATCTGTGTCACTTTTTAAAATCTACCTAGGTCTATATAAATAACGTGGCAAACGGAAGTAATTTGTTATAGTATTTTTTAGTCAGTTAACATTTTTTGTACTGCATTTTAATAAATTATTTCCATTATTATTAAACTTATATTTCATTACTAACGTTCCAGCATTAATAAATATCACTATCAATCGCCCTGTATATTATTAATTTTAAAGGTAATTAAAGGTATTTTCTTAGTTAACGTTATAAGTTAGTGTATATTAAAAATGTATATGTTTTGTAATAATATACTTAAAACTTTTTAATAGCCAAAGGAATAATTAATATAAGTGTATCTGACAAGAAAAGAAGAATAGAAAGAAACGCATACTGCATTATACACAATAAAAAGAATGGGATGCCAATTCAAGTCTTTTTGAATCTGGCAACTGTGCGTATTTAGCCGATCTATAAGGCCGTCGACGAGCCGTCGATCCAAAACCGAAAGTTCAAAATTTCTAATTATATTCTGATTATGATATTGTCGCGCCATCTAGTATTCTATTTGTGCAATTTTAGCTCTTTCATTTCGAGTATTTTTCTGTTGCGTAGCTAGATATTCTGTGATACAATTATGACCGCGTAAACTGTTACTTAACCTCGATGATTGATTACGTACTTTAAATAAAGGCTGTATTGTTTATGATTTAATTATAAAAGTATGGTTTTCAGTTTTTTTTTTCTATTTTTAGGTAACATCGCGAACTCAGTGTCACCAATGCTCAATGGTCGAATATTCAACCGCTTACGTTAACTTTTCGCGCCAATTCGGCCAACGTATAGATATGGACGATTAAATGACTAAAAAGCGCGCATAGAGAAAAGCATAACAAACAAACTGTGCCATAATATACTCCCACGCTACTAATCAGTTGTTCAATTAAAGTGGTCGATTTAGCGACCATCAACCTATAAAGGGTTAAATAAATAGTACTGAGTGTATTTTAATATTTCTTTTGCTATTCTTATTAATTGGACAAGAATTTATATGACAAACTAGAAATTAAAACGTGATAACGATATTGCGTGACATTTTGGTGAATATGACGTGATTATGAAAGCGGTTACTCGCGATATACACATTAGTAGCTATGAAAATTTCTATAGGAACTACTAAACTACTTCCTTAGGTTGTTAAATTTAATCTGAAAAGAAAATCGGAGATTTTGAAGGCAAGTCATTAGAATTAATTACATGAAAAATATGTCATTCTTTACGATAAAATCAGCCATAAAATCTGTTAGCTTAATAGACCAATTACAAAAATAACAAGTCACACAAATACATTGTTAAAGGGCTATGATCAATAGACGTTGGTATAACATTAAAACTACATATCAAAATTTATTGGATAATTTTTTTTTCAAACGTCAGAAAAGTATTAATTCGATAATATAAAATAATAATATATTGTTTTATTAGGAGTAAAAATGATTGAATTTTATTAGGAGTAAAAAACTTTTTGTGGCGAGCTGTATATTTGACCTCTGCGAGCCACAAAAAGTCATTTTTACTCCAAATAGAATAAGCTATTTTTTTCAAACGACACAAATAATTTTTTAAACAATTTTAAACGTTTCAACTAGTATAAAAATATTTAAAAATACCTAATAACTTGTATGTAATTATATGAATAATATATGAAAAAGAAACTATGGTTACGCGCTCGTTGAATTATATTTACGTTATAATATATTTTCGTACTTTTGTGATTAGGCATAACAGTGCTTTACGTCAAACGTACAACTTGGCCACAAAAAGTATCTTTTTTACTCCTAAAAAAAATAATATACTATTTTTTCTGTCAAAATTTTTTACAGAATTTATAAAAGAGTTAAATTTATAAAGAAAAACTATAAAACTATTGCATATCAGATCTAGACAAACTAAAATCGAGACATTAATGTATTAAGTCAAATCACTAAATCTTCAATCCAATAAAATAGCAATTTTTCCAAGTTGTGCTTTCAAGCCGAACAAATAAAGTAACTTGGTTTAATTATCTGAAAGAAAACAGTTCGGCTGGGAACACAATAGCCCCAAATAAAAGATCCAATCAAATATCGAAAGAATCTACTTTAATTCTACTTGAAATTAAGCGTTCGCACTTAATCAAGGTTTCTACTGACTACAGGTATGTGATAATTGTGATAATTTAAAGTTTATTTAATATTTTGGTTAAGTAAAATTAAATAAACAAAAATAAAAATGTTTGAAGCTTTTTGGGTTTACCTCATTAAGTAATTGGTAATTTGAACTTCATACAATGTCATTTTAAGAGAACATCAACGGTTTATTATAGACGTATCTGTTAAAAAAAAATAAAGAGTTCTTAAATAGTTGTGTTTTGATATTTTAAATAGATTTTTTATTTATTTTTTCTTTTTAATTATACATTATTTTACAAGAAATTCTTTAAAATATAATTTAGAAAATAGTTTTGTTAAATTGATGACACTTATTATTATTTCTTTTATACTGAGAAGTTGAAGGACATGTCTTAATAGAGCAACGCTTAATCATGTTCCCCACAGACTAGTAAAACTGGTGTGTTTTTATTGGACGGTTCATATATCAAATGGATGGCACGAATGGAGCGACACAGTATTTATCACCAACCATAATTTACCATTATTTTCTGGTAGCTTTATTATAAAATATATACAGTAATGATGCTAGAGATATATTGTTTATTGAGGTGATAGTTAATTTTAGTCTGTAACTTTTTCATTTTTTTAGATAAAGAAACGATATTTGGTACATTAGTATATGACATAAATCAGGATTGATTGACTTATTCACTTCCTGTTTCACTGAAATGACTACAACTTTTGATTTTTAAATATCACTCGGTATTTTTTGCTGTATTAGATATAAAATGACACTACATATAATTTTCGAATATGGTTTATTTTTTAAATTGTAATATGCGGTTTATAACGATAGTTTGACTCAAAATGCCAAGTGTCTGGTACCAAATTATTTGTAAAAGAATACTTTTTCCAAATACGCTAAGATGAGCCACCGTCGTTCCATTTGAAAAAAAAACTGAGATATGATTAAAAGTACGGTTTGGGCATCTTTTAACCGGCCAGGATATGATTTGGACACAGGAAAAACTTAAAAAATATATTTTTTTCTATTTGTTAATACAACATGTAAAATATTATTTTTTATGATTTGCGACGTTTGAAATTGCTAAGAAAATTATTTGTGACGTTTGAAAAATAATGGCATGTTCGATTCAGAGTAAAGTTGAACTTTACTGTAAGTATTATTTTTATATCTAAATAAGTTTTAAAAATCATAACTCAAAAAATTATGATTGTCTTGTCTTCTTAACAGCATAATTTATATAAAATTACATTAAAGCTTCATTCATAACCTCGCGAATAAATTAGGGGTTTCAATTACACTTTATACCTTTTAATTTACGATCATTCACTAGAACGTAGAAAGTAGTCAGTTATTCCATAGAGAAAGCATAATATTTAGTTCATAAAACAATCAATTTTTGATTTTTAATCACTATTTCTCTTGACGAATGATAATCAAAGGCCAAAATGACATTCCTCGCAAATTTTGAAGTATAATTAGTGGAAAAGTTAAAACTTTTTCTACTAATAAATGACTACTACTAATTTTGAGGTTCTGAATGCTTACATCGAAATTAAAGAAACAAACTTCTACGCTAATTGCAACCACTAATTTATTCCACTAATTTCGACGTTCTGAATGAAGCTTAACTGTATAGAAATATGTATTTGTAGAATGAATCCTAATATAAACTCAAAAGTTCATGGCACGAACGGTCGTCGTCTCGGCGCACTCAGTGATAAGGTGGTCTGATGTTTCCTCATTTTCCCAACAGAATCTGCATTCGCCGTTGTTCCTCAGCTTCAGCCTACTGAGGTGTTCGTTGAGGAGACGGTGTCTTGTTAGAAACCCCGTGATAATCCGAAGATTGTTTTTACTTAAATCAAGGAAAATCTTTGATCAAAGAAAATCTTCGAACAAAAAGTGTATTTAAAAAAATTAAAATGTCTTCTTGTAAAAAATGTAAATATTTTTAATTATTATAGGCTCTTTTGAATATAACCAAGAATCTTCTCAGTTCAGCTTGAACAGATTCGTTTGGGAAAAATATATTTAAAAAGAAAAATCTCAGGCGTTTTAATTTTTCATTTAAAAAGAAGCTACAAACGATTTTTGTATTACAATATTGCC
>NW_022146840.1:0-8834 GCF_002938485.1 Sitophilus oryzae
CTCATCGGCGTCTGTTTCTACCCTTAGGGTGGGAATGCCTAGTTCTAATTACAAATTAGGCCGTTGTAAAAATGTACCTTGCAGTGGGTTAAAATATAAAATCGACTGTTTCTCATTATGTAACTTTTAAAAAAACGAAGATATTTATTTCAAATTTTGGATAAAATTATTAGTCAGCAAGTTGGACTTTTGCGTATTTACTACGTTATTTCAAAATGTTTCTTTACCTTTCTGGTTGTTATTCTCTGTTATGTTATTTTTATTCCCGCACAGGGTGTCCTATTTCCTGTGTTTTACATGATTTCTCGTGTATGAGTAGGAATACACATAAGGGTAGGTTTTCAGACAACTTTATGAAACTAAACTAAAGATGTCATAAACAAATTTGTCGTAGCCTTCTTGATTCCTGAAATACAGAGCAAATTCTCGAATCTGGGTTATAAGAAAAACCCGAGGGGTGTCTCACTATTGGAATAACATGTAAATTTTCTTGCCAGTCGCTAGCATTTATTGGCAGTCTTACGACAGTCACACATAATAATTACATAGCAGTCATAGGCAGTCTTCTTCACAGTCATTGACAGTCGCTTGGCAGTAAAATAATATTTTGGCCGTACATGTACAGGGTGGTCGAAATTGGTCTGTTTTAACAAAGAAAACCTATTTCCTGACTAGATAGAGCAAAACCAACATAGATGTCATGGGCTCGATTTCTGAGACACGTCTAATGGCGTAAGCCGCCTGTTGATATCTTCACTGCCAACTGAGATACGGGGTCTTTTTTAATTTTTTACCATTTTAAAAATTGCCCATAACTTTTGTATTTCGCGAAATAATAAAATTCTGTAAAAACGTTCTTAAGGCACTTTTTTAAGCACAATCCAGTGGCGTAGTCAGTTTTTTTCTATACTTGCTTTTTTGTCAGAAATAATAAAAAATATAATTTTTTAAAAATTATTACCCTTTTCAATTTTTTTTAATTATGCAGATAAATAATAATATAGAATATTAAATTGTGAAAAAAAATAATTCGGGAAATAGGTCAACACAAAATCAAGGCCCGCTTCGATATAAAGATCAAAAACCTAATATTTCTCTCATTCTTAGAAATAGATGTCCATAACTTTAGATCATTGGAAAGGGTAAAACGCCAGCATTTTTTTAAGTTCATAACCAACTATTATTTCTATTTAAAAAATTATATTTTTTATTATTTCTGACAAAAAGAGCAAGCATTAAAAAAAACTGACTATGCCACTGGATTGTGCCTAAAAAAGTGCCTTAATAACGTTTTTACAGAATTTTATTATTCCACAAAATAAAAAAGTTATGGGCAAGTTTCAAAATGGTAAAAAAATCAAAAAGACCCCGTATCTCAGTTGGCAGGTGAAAATATCAACAGGCGGTTTCCCGCCATTAAACGTTTCAGAAATCGAGCCCATGACATCTATGTCGGTTTTGCTCTATCTAGTCAGGAAATAGGTTTTCTCTGTTAAAACACACCAATTTCAACCACTCTGTACATTTTTTACCCAAGTGAGAATTAAGTCCAATAGAGTTTTTCACGCAGAAATCAGTGATTCCTGATTAGTTTTTTTTTCTGGGAGCTGTCATTATTAAAATACGTTCTAAAATTATGTTTTTAGTGGGATAACCTGTATATTATTTTTTATTTTATTTGCCTCATTATGAAATCTCTAAAAATATAAAATATTTTATACCTATTTTCATAAATAAGTTAAAAAATACAATATTAACTTTTCAAAACAGGCTAACACTCACCACCGTTTAAATTAGGTAATCAAAACTCAAATAAATTATATATTTAATGAAATAATTTATACGACGTCAAATTTGGTTATTGGCTATTCCGCGGTAATTTCTGTTTGTGAAATTATTGCACAAGTGCATCAAAAATATGAAAATAACTCTGATTGATAACCTGTTGTCTGAAAGCTGCACAAGTTTATTTTCAATTCAATTTCAATCTAAACCAACGCAAACCAGCTTCTCGGTCTCAATAAAAAAACAAAAAGAAAGAAAAATCTATTCAACATGTCTAAATACAACTATTTGACATACAACTGCATAGTAGAAAACACTTTAGATTTTTTAGCAGCCAATCATATTAAAACCGTTGACGTTCTGATAAGCTGACATTAGATATAATAAATCTTGAAATTAACAGTTAATATCTGATACCAGTTATGCAGGGTGGGTCTTAAATATGTGCAAATATTTTAGGAGTGGTAGATATTTATAAAAGAAACATATTTTCTCTTTACCAGCCCAAAATAACCGAGTTATTTAGTTTGAAAATTAAAAAAATAATTTTTTGCTTAAATTTTGAGAACCACTAGATTTTTTCTGGGTTTTCTTATTTTATTAAGAAATTATTTTTTTAGTACAGCTAAAAACTAAAAAACAATCCAATTTTTTTTTCAAAAAATTCAGAATTTTCAAGAATTCTCTTTGGCAAAAAAAACTATAAACGTGTTTCTGGATCCAAAATATACTAAAATATTGCATTTTAAAAAAAATTGCTACCCTAATAAATAAAATATTATTTATTAGATTATTAAAATTTATAGATTTAAAAAATTTATAGATTATTAAAATATTGCTACCTCAAAATATTTGCATTTATTTCAGACTCACCCTGTATAGTGAGGTAAGACCAAAAAGCTAAAATAAAAACCTGATACAATATCTAACATTCAGTATGTATACCTTCCCAACATTTACAGATGCCTCAGCAACACATTTATTAATGTTTGCTGGGATTACATTATTTTGTATGGTGTTTAGCATAATTAAGTGGATTATGATTCGCAGTTTCTTTTAATTTTATTTTAGTCGTTTAGTCTTTGACAGGCTTCGATAATGAACTAATAAAGAAGATTTTAATAAATATTTAGTTAAAATAAATTACACCAAATAATTTTTCTAATTTTTTCTTATTAAAAGTTTTAAAACGTAAAACTGAGATAAATGTACAAACATGAATTATTTTGTATTAATTTATATACAAATTATTAAAAATTTATTTAAAAAAAAATTACCCTGTATAAAGTAAAAATAATTTGAAAAATATGTAATACTATCATTTACTGTATAAAAATAGTATTTGCAAAGCATCTGCTTTGCAACAAAGAACCTAGTTATATATAAGTTCGATGTGTGTCGTTGCCAAAGGTGGCAGTCAATTTCTTAGTTTCAGGCCAGTGCTTTCGTTACTGCAGTTTCTGAGTCGTTACAAGTCTTGAAACAGTTCACTGCACAGTTTCAATGTTATTGTTCTTGTTTCCGTTCAAAATTTATTTAGTTTTCCGTTAAAGTCTACATCAATGGGTGTTTCGAGCGATCAATTGAAAGCTTTTATTTCTTATACAATAGCCAGTCCATATGATTTATATTATCTTTGTAACTCTTAAAATAAACTCAGATCTTTATCCTATTTATATTACCTATACAATATCTATACAGGGTGACTCAATATTCCTTGGACAAAAATCAAAATAAGTAAATTGAACACAATTTACATCAATAAAAAATGTTTTGTTTGCATAGATAATACAATACACATATAGGACAGGATAGGATAACAAATTTAAAAAATAAACGCATTTTTTAAGATACCTATTCTAAGAATTACGATTTGAATGGGAGTTGGAGCGCCTATATTTTGCTAGGAGCTAACATTTAACGTATGCAAAAAAAACAGAAAGGATATAAGAAAATAATACGTCTGAACACCGGTTCCCCATAGATCACAGAAGTTAAACGACGATACACGATGTAGGTGTGTGGACGGTCGAATGTCTGAAAAGGTTTTTACATTCTTCATCTGTCGCCCATTTTATATTCTTCTTATTCCATGGCAAGGATGTAAAATCTATTGATACTAATATACTCTAGATTGAAATATTAATATGTATACAGGATGTTTCAAAAAGCATGTGCCATCTCTAGTGGGGAGATTCCT
Organism: Sitophilus oryzae; assembly: GCF_002938485.1. Classification (NCBI taxonomy): domain Eukaryota; kingdom Metazoa; phylum Arthropoda; class Insecta; order Coleoptera; family Curculionidae; genus Sitophilus; species Sitophilus oryzae. The sequence continues at coordinate 3,986 of NW_022146840.1, forward strand.
AATGTAAAAATAAGATTTATTTTTCATATCAAAATAGATTCTGCTTTGTTTCGTAGCTACAGGGTGTTTAAGTCTTAATATTTTTTTGATTTATTATGATTTTCTTCCAAGTACTTTTAGCGTTTCGAATGAAATTTTGATGGTAAAAATAACTATAAATGCGACATATTTTAAAGCTGAAAAAGTGTACACATATTCACCAGGAACGTGCATATGGATTATCACTGAAATATTTTTCAAAAAAAAAAGCATTTACACTAAAGACTTTTTTTCTTGTTAGCAAAGTAGTGTAAGCAGTTTAACGCCGATTAAAAATGTTCTCCTAATATTTTGATAATTTTAACCGCTTTGATGACATGAACGCTATTTTATTAATTTGCCTTGATCCAAGTCTAATAACAACCTTTAAAAAAATTTAATATCATTAACTTGCGAAAGTTTTAAATAAGTACTCATTGATTCTCCATCAAAAAATATGAGAAAAAGTTCCTATAAACATGATTATGAAAATGCATAGTTTTAGAGTTACAGGACTTAAAATTAGGTTTTTTGTAATTATCTTAAATACCATTATTTTTTTATTTGAAATTGCTGTATGTTGGACTAATAGTAATTATAACTATTGCGTTTATCTCATCAAGGCGGCCGAATTGGATAAAATATCGATAGATAACTTTTAAATGGCATTAAACGGCCTACACAATTATGATATGAAAAGAAAAAATCACACATGATTTTTTTTGAAAAATATTTCATTGATGACCCATATGCACGTCCCTGATAAATTTATTGACACATTTTTGTGAAAATGAACCCTAAAAACAAAAAAGAACTCTACAACTTGTACTTTTAGTGGCGAAATATCCATGTCCAAGTGAGCATTTTATCAAAGTAAATATCTTCTTGAACGAAATGAAAGCTCAATCAAAATACCATATTCTCTAATCCCGCCTTGTCTGGTACGCCATTGCGCTATTAAAACTAGACTAAATCATGGCGTCCGAATTATCTTTGGGAGTGAACGTGACGTGTGACGGGACGTGCGGGTCGTTCGCCGACTGTCAATGCAGCAGACGCGCGGTGATAAATTGGCGCCGGCCGCGGAACGATGCAGACAAACGCGTCACCGCATCGGTTATTAATGCAAGATGGCGGAATCTATCACCCGGCTGTCATTATTAACGTGTTACCTGCGCGGACGACTAACGCCGTTATCAAAATGTCGAACAGACGTAGGAGTGGAGAGCGGGGAGAGGTCGCGGAGAGAAAATGTCGATAGATCATTCCACTAAATTTTGGTACTATACTTTTATTTTCTCGATTTTCTCATAATTTTTTTACCACAGTACCAGGTTGCTCAAAAGTGGCTTACTCCATATAAGCTTAAGTTTTTTATTTTTCAAATTAAAAAACGAGATTTGGCATGTTAGTATATGACATAAATTAGGATTGATTGACCTATTAAATTCATTTTGCCCACTTTTTGTTTTACTGAAAATCACTACAAACTTGCATTTTTAAATAAGGGCGCTATTCTGTACAATCGTCGGTATCGGTAAGTTACCGACAGTTATCGGTATCAATGAGCGTCGTGTTAACTGTTGTTGTCATAGTTTTTAGCTGTCACTAATAGGGCATATAGCAAATTTGTACCGATGACTATCGGTATCTCTACCGTGGGGTTAACAAGAGGACGGTAGAGATACCGATCCTCATCGGTACAAATATGCGATATCTGCTATAGGTATAGGGCCGATCGGTAACTATGACAACAACAATAAACACATATTTACTATATACAAATACGTAGCGAGAATATATATTTACTATATACAAGAACTCACAGATACCGACAATTGTCGAGGCCGTGTACAGAATAGCGCCCCTTGGCTATTTTTTTGGCTTTATTTGATAGAAAGTGACACTCTGTATAGAATGACATATCACATGTAAACTTTTGAAGTTTTTGCTTAAAAAATCGTATCTATTATAAATTTCAATCCTATTACAATATACAGGGTGTTTCAAAAAACATGTACCATCTCTCATGGGGAAATTCCTCACAACTGAGTTTTTAGTAATAAATACGTACCGGGAAAGTTGAAACAATTTTTTATGTTTATAATATTATTATTTATAAGGGTTATTCAACTTTTTAGCTCAATAACATTTTAGCCTTACAAAGAACAAACACATAAGAAGGCCATTATTGTTTTGTAATTTCATTCTAAAACGCATTGGTAACTTATTTGTTATCGATATAATACACATTACTATATTTTTTAAATAATTTCCCTTAATATATTCTTAGTTATACGATTGTATTCAAGGGATATTTCTTTAAAAATAAATTTTATGTTAAGCATTTAATTTTTCCTTTAAATTAAAGTGAATTTTATGTAGCTTTAGTAAAAGCGGATATTTTGATTATTACTCAACAGTAACAACATCACCAGTAACAATAGAACAACTCTAGTTTTAAGTTGAACGACTGATTTATAATATTGGCCTTGTATGGAGCTCTGTTCCTTGCAAGGCCATTTGGAAGAACTTAATAAAAGTTAAGTTTGATAAATAGTGATTACATCTAGAATTAAAAAAAACAATGTATATGTTACACAATGAAACAAAGTGTTAATTAGTAATTTATCTCTTTCATTTTTTTATCCAGTAAATGAACTAATAAAAACTGTTTATTTGTTACAGTGGCCTTTCATGGTCCACCCACCTTATTATACTATTAAACAAAATCATAGATGCCCGGTGGCGTAGAGGTACAGGCTCTCGTCTACCCATCTCAAGGTGTGGGTTTGATTCCCACACCCCGCATTTCATCAGCCGACTATTTTTATTAAAATAAAAATAGTTTGGGTACCTAGATCGACTCAGCCTTAAATGAGTACTTGGGATTCACAATCCTGGTAAGGTAATAATAAGGTAATAATAGGCGGTTGAAGCATAGTGCTAGCCACATTACCTTCCTTGTATACCGAACGGCTCTAGTATAGCAAGCTGTACCTTGCTACTCCCAAGGCGTTAAACTCTATATACGGGAGCTATTATTATTATTATTATTAAACAAAATCATGGAAACGGAACGTATAGTGTGCATTATCCTATTTATTTACATGATATAATATTTTACGTAAACGAAAAGAAAACGGAAAGTAGCGGATACGGAAGATGTAGTAATAATCAAATTCAATAGAATGAACCTTATAGCTTAAACCAGATAAGAATTTTTTTAAAAACTAAAATTTCTGTGTATTAATGTCAAGTCTATGACGAATCGTTTTTGTTTTGTTAATACAATTGATGAGGAAATGATAAAATTTAAGTTAATTTATTTAGAAAAAATAATTGGTGCTGAAATTTGCTATTTAACCTAGATAAAAACTGTGTAATAAGTAAGATTCAAGAGTAACAGTGGAGTTGAAGTTTCTCAATAAGTACAGATGTACATATGAACCCCAAATTTAATGCATTTCCTTGTTTATCAAGAAGAGGAATATTCTAAAATGTCATCAATTGACAGGCTGGCACTTAATAGGCTGTGATTTAAATAACATTATTTTCAATACCGCTTTATCTTCTAGCGAGCATTATGTACGAGTGGGAGTTATGGTTAAAGCTCACCCATTAATTTTGTTGATATTTAGCGGCGCAGCAGTTTGTCGACGTGCTTGAACCTTGCCGCTAATTAGCGGGTATTAATTCCGCAATCGGGCGGAGATTCTCGATCCGACCCGACCGAATCCAATCGGATTTCGCGACGTCCGCGAAACAATTGACCCAATCTAGCCGCGTAATGAACGCATTCGTTACCGTGAGTATTGATCCAGTAATTTGGAGCCCGTTCGCTCAGAAAAATATGTAAATCTAGATCAGTTCTAAAATATTTGTTAATGTAATGGTGTTTTATAAGTATACACCATAATTCATTGCCAGTATAATATATTTTGAATGTATTACAATATTATATGTATATAAGTACAACACTAAATAATAATAAATTTACTAAACAGTTTGCTATAAAAAATAGCAAATCATTACTTTTTAGCTTAAAATAACAGACCTGTTTATTTTTTTTTCAAGCCTGTTTATTTTTATTTTAAAGCGGTTGTTTTTTTATTAAACCTGTTTATTCTGGTTTATTAGCTTATTTTACATGTTCATAGCTGACGACATCACATGACGTCACTTTCTGCGCCGGGAGGAGGATGGTGAATCGGCTATTTCCCTCTACTGATATCTATAATAAAACGTCAATCATGGCTCTAAATATTGTGAAAATATTATGAAATTAATCGATATGGGTAATATTATTTAATTAACATTTTTTAATAAGCTGCTATTATATAATATTATACCATGTGATCGAAAAAAACGGCGTCAAAGACGACTGGAAAATCATAATCTATGATAATTTGGGCGAGATCAATTTCTACACATCATTTACTAAAAATTGACAAAAATTAATATTTGTTATAAAAAGATTAAAATGGATAGAACGTTTCAAGACATAAATCTTTTTTTAAAAAAAATTCTCGAATTTTTTAGTACATCAAATAAAAATAATGTTTACTTAATATAATAATAATAATGACAACCTTTGTAAGGCTAGCTGGCAGTGAAACTCATTAAAAAATAAAGAAACATACGGGCTAAGTAAATGATATCGTCCCATTGCTGCCAAAACTCACTAACTTACTTTTTATTACTTCCGAGAAAAATGCGTCTAAAGATGAATTGCATTGCATAAAGATGTTATAGTTAGTAACTATTCAGTATTAAAATAAAACATAAATAGCCAGAAATCGTAGTTAATGACTTTTGTAATCGATTCTCC
>NW_022146841.1:0-9987 GCF_002938485.1 Sitophilus oryzae
GACACAGATCGTTAGCCAGTGTTGCCACAAGCTTATTTTTTTATCGGGGTAGATTATCACGAGATAGCGGGGTTAAATTGTTATTCAAGGCCATGTGTCACGGTTAATCATGTATTGAGTAAGAAAGTAACCCACATATGTTACAAGACATAAGACACACAAAAGACAAAATCATATTCTCTTATAAAACTATAGAATATGGCATTCTTTAGTTTTGAATAGGATTTTATGTTTGCAATATAGTCCTTAACATAAAATAATATTTCTTTTATGTAAATGATAATAAAATTTTTAAAAACTGTTACAAGTGCGCTACATCAGTAGTAGCTACAAAATAAACCCATGCCTTTGTTTACTGCTAATCGAGGGAGGGGCTTTGCATCGAATATTTGCATACCATCCTATATTTTAGAAACTGTAGATTTAGTGCAAGGTATTTTAAGAAAATAATGTTCTATAATATACAGTGTTTCCAATAAAATCCTGTATGGGTATTTCGCCACTGCTGCAAGAAAATCTACAAAATAAAATAATTATTTGTTTGTAAACACTTCTGCGTTAAACCTAAACGGACGCTGCTTGTCAGAAGTTATGTTTACGGTAATACAAATTTGCCTAACAAAGCAAAAAAAATGCTTAACGTTTCGGAAAGTCATCTCTTTCCGTCGTCGGAAGCAAAAAAAAATACAAAGAATAAAAGTGGCTCACCCCTATAACTTTTTTATTAATACCCATACAGGATTTTTTGGAAAGATGAATCCGCCACATAGGTATAGACATTTTTTAATATACAGTGTGTCTCCGGATTGTCTTTACCAAAACAACGGTAATGAAATTTGAAAATGTATAAACGGGATTAACCGATTAACCATTTTAGAACAAGCAAACGTTTTTATGAAGAATGCTTTTTTCTCAAAATGTCAATAATTATAAAATTTTTCCTCTTGTAAAGACAATCCGGGGACATACTGTAGATATCAATGGATATGATTGCCCTGTTTTTATTTTATATATTTTTGTATTTTTCTGTTTAAACAAGAACCTATATTTGTTTGTGGCCAAAATAAAATTATATCACTGTCAAACACACACATGAAACATGAGATTATTATATCGTAATTAACCAACTCATTTCAAAGGCCACTTGACCGAGAAAGATATTAATTAAACCCCTATAACATTTTTATTTTTTCAGATAAAACAACGAGATTTGGTTTGTTAAAATATGACATAAATTGGGATTGATTGACATATTCAATTGTTTTCTGTCAATTCCGGTTTCACCGGAAATGACTACAACTTTTACTTTTGATTTTTAAATGGCACCCTCGATATTTTTTTACTTTATTCGATAGAAAATGACACTGTGAATAGAATGACATATCATATGTCAACTTTTGACATTTTGACATATATGGTTTATTTGAGTTAATTTGAAGTTGTAACATGCGGTTCGTAACGACAATTTGACTCGCAATACCAAGTGTCTGGTATCAAATTACTCGTAAAAAAATGCTTTTTCAAAATATGCTAATGAGCCACCCTCGTTCCATTTGAAAAGATTGAGATATGATTAAAAATACGATTTGGGCATCTTTTAACCGGCGCGGCCAGGACAAGACACTAAAAACATTAAAAGAACAAAACTATTTTTCCACGGCTCCTTGATTAAAAATTAGTGTTTTAACACAGTCATGGCACTCTAGATTGAAATTTAAAATACAATTTGTTTTTGAGCGAATATGTCAAAAGTTGACATATGATGTCATTCGATTTAGATTGTCATTTTCAATCGAATAAAGTAAAAAAAAATACCGAGGGTGCCATTAATAAATCAAAAGTAGTAGTCATTTCCGGTGAAACAAGTGACCGAAAACAATTGAATACGTCAATCAATCCCAATTTATGTCATATACTAATGTACCAAATTTCGTTTTTTTATCTGAAAAAATAAAAAAGCTATAGAAGTGAGCCACTTTTGAGACGCACCCGGTATATAAGGTATGTTTTGGGAATTTGGACATATATTGGAGAAAAGCATTCAAACTTTCTTAAATATTGGTATTTTACTTCAAAGTCTCTGCATCTCAGATATCTACAACTATCCTCAAAATTCGAAGTATACATTTGTTTTGTATATGAAACTGTTAAAAGGGTGTAATTCGAACATTTTAAAGGTATACGCTATCACTTCATGTTTTACCGTCTATATGTCAGCAGCATCTGGCTTTTTATGTACCGATTTTCGTGTGTATGAAGAGTATAATCAATGTGTTTTAGTACGATAAGAAGTACCAAACAAAGAGGGAAGATCAAGTATTTTCTCAAGTGCACGGAATAAGAGCTCAAACGCACTGACGACCAGGTCGTAGCGACCAGCCAACAGCCAGGCCATTAAATCTAATGATAAAAAACATCAAGCGGTCGCCAAAACAAAAGCCACTTACAAGCTGGTTCCCATTTAGTTTTTACGCAGTAGTATTTTACAAGAAATAACTCTTTCTTTGGCAGTACACAGGATTTTTTTTAAGAAACATACTACCGTTGATTGAAGAAATAAGAGGCGCAACCGTATGGGCGATTTCGTGGCGCAAAACTGTTAGCCGTTTACAGCGCAGCACATAAGGAATACTGTACCGCAATTCTGCTTTCAGTCGACAGAGTGAGTACTTGTTAAAGACACTGTTGCCAGAACTACTGATTAGCCCGTAGGTTTACGAATTTTGGGTACAGTATGTTAATAATATGGATTTTCTATCATTAAACACAATTTAATATAATATAAGATTAAACAAAGAACGGCGTTAGAGTTGGCTTGGAAATGAAGATCGCTGTTATTTCTTATGTAAAATATTATGGTAAATGTCAATAATTTTTGTCATTTCCAAGTCAACTGAACGACTTTTTTGATAATACGACATATTCAGTACCAAAAAAAAGAATTTTTATTTTTGTTGTTTACTTTATGTTTAACGCGAATAACTTTTCAATACATAAACGCGGATTTTTCATCCAAACATATTTTTTGTCAAACGTATTACAGATATTAAAACATTTTAGTATGGCAACACTGTCGCTTTCAGATCCACACCCTTTTCGATACGCCTTCGCTGGCCGAATTAGAGAAAATAAGTGTTTTATGCGTTGACCGCAGAGCGATTGGTGTCTCCACCGTACAGCACTTGAGACGTAAGGGGAAATCAAATCGACCTTGTCACGAATTCGCCCATTAGGTTGTGTATCTTCCCAATTCTTTCAATCAACGGTACTACTTAAAACTTTAAATTGTATTTTGGTGTATATTTAAAAACTAAACTTTTTTCCGGTAGTGTCCGAATATCTTGAACACGCAGTATATTGCTAATCAGATAATATGGTAAACCAGGCGAACCGTGATGAAAGAAAAATAACTTTTATATCAGAAAATCTTTCCAGCAGAAAAAAGGCAGATCCTTTGCGGAAAAAAATCGTTGATTTATATTCGTTTGGCTTATCAAAGAAACGCCCTTATTTTTTCTCAACAGGCCAAAATCGAAAATCCGTTTTGCTAATCTCCCCTCGTCCCCAACCCCTCGCTTATATAATATCGCTCATCCCCTCTATTTCCGAAAAAAAAACAGACAGGGAGGGAACAAAAAGCCGAAAAGTATCGCTTAATACAGTTCGAAAAATCATTAAACGGTTTTCTTAAAGCCGTGAGAAGTACTTAGAATGATAGTAGACAGTCTACACTGGAAAAAAATCGATACCTGTATTTAGAAAAATATCATCAAATTTTTAGTATACAGGGTCGCTTTTTACGTATGGAAACGGATTATTAGGTAAAATATAGGGGTACCGCAAAAGTTAAATATAAAAGTTAGAGGATTTATAAATATCTATTAGTGGGTAATAAATTTAAGTATACAGGGTCGGTCATAAAGTCGTGGCACATCAAAGTTTTCTTTTTTAAAATGGAACCCCCTGTATATTATTGCATATTTCGGTTCTTCCTTCAATTCTACGCAAAATCGAAATACATACAATGTACCTCGTCCCAACCGTTTTCGAGTTATTGACTTTTGAAAAAAATCTTTTAAACAATTTGATTTAATTAATTTCGATATGTTCAGTTTTATTATTTAACGATGCCATTTTGCCGAAACTGTAATACTTAATAATATTCGACATTAGTTCTTAAGTTAGCATTTATACATGTATAAAATGAGAATATAGCAAGTCTGGAAATTATAAAATTTTCGTTTAACATTTCAATTCTTCAATTTATGTATCTACAGGGTGTGAGTCAACGATAGAGTAAAGTCTATTATCTCATTTGTTTTCAAGGTTTACAAAAAAATGTTTAATATAAAAGTTATAGGGATGGTTAAGATACATATTTTATAATTATTATAGAGTATACAAGGTGCTTCAAAAAAGTGTGGCGGCTATAACATATATTTTTTTAAATGCAACACCCTATTTTTTATTTGATTTTTAGATTCTGCGTAAAATTCCATAACTTTTTTATATACAGGGTGTCCCAGAAATGAGTGCAGATATTTTAAAGGGTGGTAGATCTGGTCAAAATAAACACATTTTCTCTTTACCATTTTTAAATTAAAAAGAAAATAACCGAGTTATTTAACTTTGAAAATTTAAAAAATAATCTGCTTTATTTTGAGAACCGCCGGCAGATATCGCCAACTACATCCAATTACCCGGATCAAGCCCGGAGTTCAGTTAATTCGACGCACTGTGTTGCCATAGGGACAAGAATGTATATGTTAAAAGTAAGTCATAAAATCACAACACACCTGAGGAGTTTGCAGAGATGCATTACATTTTTAAGATTGTGATATTATTACATAAAATAAATTGAAAGTTAAATGTTTAATAATGTGTTAAAAAATGTGTTAAAAAAGTTAAATTAAAAAACTTACCCAACATTAAAAAAGATACTTATGACAGATCGATGTAATTGTGACAGTTCTCTTTTTCGATATACACTCGATATACAACTAAAATACACTTCACTGTGCTGCTTTACTTGTACATGCTATTATAATAGGTAACTACTAAAATAACAGTCCCCATTTTTCACACATTATTTTCATATAAGGCCCCATCATTGCAGATTTGAACCACTGATTTACAAAACACCTGAAAGATTGACACATTACTTTTTTTAATACCTTTCTGAATGAATAAATGTTGAGAATTATTGTCTCTTATCGCCACTTTACGAACTACTTTTTCTAAGAAAATACATGTTTCACTCAACAATTTTAAATACGTATTTTTTGTTTTTCGCTATTTTCTATGTATTTCAACAATTCCATCGACAGCGCAACCGTCGCGTCGGCCGTCGGCCAAGAGAGCGGCGCATCACTGGTAACTGCTCCTTTGTCAGCGCCGCCGTGTCGAGCTTGCGTCATGCGAGGTTGCCGTAGTTTCAACAATTTCAAATTCAAGACTCTCGAAGCAATCAAATTCTTATTAAATTTTAAAAAATAAAACAGAAAAACATGAAAGAAACAAAACAAAACACAAATGAATTGGTTATTGATAAGGTCACAAAAAAAGAAATTTCTAAAATGTTTATCGTAATTCAGAATTCAATACATCGAAAACAGCCCGACGAATAATCAATTCATTTTTGTTTTGTTTATTTCCGTTTCTCTGTTTTATTTTTAAAATTTAATACGAATTTGATTGCTCCGAATGTCTTGAATTTCCAATAGTTGTAACTACGGCAACGTTGTTTAACATCGTCGTCTGACGCAAGCCCGCCACGACGGCGCGGTGACCGGCGACTCAAAGGACCGGTTCACACGCGGCAGTTCTTGGTTGACGGTTAGGGTGTCGATGGAATTATCGAAATACATCGAAAAATAGCGAAAAAACAAAATACGTTGTCAATAATTGTTGAGTGAAACATGTGACACTGTAGATTGAAAGTAGTTCGTAAAGTGGCGATAAGAGACAATAATTCTCAACATTTATTCATTCAGAATGCGCTTTCAAAGTAATGTGCGCTTTTCAAGGTGTTTTGTAAACAGTGGTTCAAATAAAACCGAAAATAATTAATGTGTTTTTTTTTTTTCTATAATTATTAATAACTGATAAAAAAGATTATTGATTAAGATTAGATTCCTAATTTTTTGAGTAGAAATTTGTCTATGAATTTATAAATGTAGAACTATGTTCCGCCGAACTATGTAGAATGTGGATAACATAGGAGGTTGCAACACTGCAAGGTTTAGATATACCGTAGGGAAATCTCAGGTGAATAAACAAGTGGCACTAAAAAGTTTTTTCAAATTTCCCGGAAAATGTCAAGAAAAATTTTAAATGGTCAACTTTTTATTTTCGCAAAAAAAACCTCATAGGCGTGTTTCTGGGGTTGAACTATATTACCAGTTAAAATATTTGCACTTATTTCTGGGACACCCTGTATAATGTTACATACCTAAAATTAATAGTTTTTGTAATATCTCAATTTATTTAAACAAATGTTTTAATAGAGAGTTTTATAGAGATGAAAAAAAAGATATATGTAAAGATATTTTAGTTAAATGATACAGGGTGTTCAAAATATTTTTCTGAATTTCAACTACTTACAATTAAAAAATCTCAATTTTTTTAAATGGGACACCCTATATATTATCATTTTTTCTGATAGATTTTACAAAACTCTTCAACTTTTATTAAGTATGTCATATACCTATTTTTAATTGTTTGCGATTTATTCCCATTTTTTCTATTTTTACCCATATTTTTAATACAATTACCCTATAGAATCATAGTTGCCATGACAAAACAAAACTCTTTATTACTTACCTTTAACAAGTAGCTTCATAATTAGTTACAATTCCTGGTATTAGTTAAAATTAATTAACTTTACTCAAATAGACTAAATCGCAGTAGTGAATTTCTTGTGTATTTCTATATTATGATAAATGACATTTGGGATTTTTCGTCGAGGCGAATAGCCACAGATTAGCGTAATACTAGATTACCTAATTGCTAAAGACTACTGATATAGGAATTTTCTTCGACATCAGTAAAGTTTTTTCTCGTAGTAATTCTGGTTTATAAATTTGGTAAAGCCAATTTACTACTGCCGCGAAACCGTCCCATTACACACTGAAGATGTTTTCTAGATAATATACATCTATTCTTATAGTAGTTAGCAAAGTACTATATAATATATAGTAGTGAACCAAAAAATGTGGTTTTCTAGGCTTGTCCGTGTATATCAGTCACATTGACTAATTCATTTGAAGAAAATCTGTAACTATTATCTCTACCATTTATACTTATTACAACAAATTAAACTGAAATTCAAATTTTGTTCTTAACTTGCTTAACGGACATGAAATTGTGATAATTATTACTTTTTGTCATGGCAACTATGTTATAGCGCAATTGCATTAAAAATATGGGTAAAAATAGAAAAAACTGGAATAAATCGCGAACTAATAAAAATAGGTATATGACATACTTAATAAAAGTTGAAGAGTTTTGTAAAATCTATCAGAAAAAATAATAATATATAGGGTGTACCATTTAAAAAAATTGAAATTTCTTAATTTTAAGTAGTTGAAATTCATAAATATATTTTGCACACCCTGTAGCATTTAACTAAAATATCTTAACATATATCTTCTTTTTAATCTCTATAGAACTATCATACCAAGTTTTGGTATTCCAACTTCAGAAACAATGGTACTACTGGCAATTTTTTACCACACTGCAATTTAACATTTGTTTAAACAAATTTAAATATTTCAAAAACTGTTAATTTTAGGTATATAACATTATATATAAAAAAGTTATAAAATGTTACGCAGAATCTAAAAATAAAATAAAAAATAGGGTGTTGCCTTTAAAAAAACATATGTTATATCCGCCACACTTTTTTGAAGCACCTTGTATACTCTGTAATAATTTTGAAATGTGTATCTTAACCTTCCCTATAACTTTTATGTTAAACATTTTTTTGTAAACCTCGAAGCAAATGAGATAATGGACTTTACTCTATCGTTGACTCGCCCTGTACATTGTGTATTACGATTATTGAATTGAAAGAAGAATTGAAATATGCAATAATATACAGGGGGTTTCACTTAAAAAAAAAGTTTGATGTGACACAACTTTATCACCGGCCCTGTATACTTACCTTTACTAGTAGCTAATAGGAATTTCAAAACCCATTACACCAGTATCACAGTTTCGGCAGAATTGCATCATTAGTTCAAACCAAACACATCGATATTAATTAAATCGAATTGTTTAAGTGGTATTTTCAAAAGTCAATAACACGGAAACGGTTGCTTTGAGATACATTGTGTGTATTTCGATTTTTGCTTAGAATTGAAGGAAGAATTGAAATATGTAATAATATACAGGGGGTTCTATTTAAAAAAATGAAACTTTGATGTGCCACGACTTTATGAATGATCCTGTATACTTAAATTTATTACTCGCTAATAGATATTTTAAAATGCTATAACTTTTGTATTTAACTGTATGCGGTACCTTCTATATTTTACCTAATAATCGACCGTTTCCATATACAGGGTGTCTCAGATTTTAATCGGGAAAATTTAATAGACGATAGAACTTGCAAAAATAAAACAAAAAGTTCATATCAACTTGTAAGATTTAAAGCTTCCTTTTCCATACATAAAAGCGACCCTGTATATGTTTAAAAGAACGTCTTCTGTATGTTGTCAAAAATAAACTGGATGTGGGATAATTTGGGAGAGACAAAACTTTTAAATGTACGAACTAGCAAACACAAAAAAACCATGTATGTATAAAAAGCTGAAACAATGAAGTCAGGGATTGCAGACTACATTTGGAACAAGCAGCTCAATATGGATTATTATTATTATACATATAATCATCTTTAAGAAGCCAAATATTCCAGAAATACAGGGTGGCTGAATTGTATTCGGTAAACTTTGGCAGCATATTCTGCAGATAAAAATAAGTTTGTAATACAAGTTTGTATAAATTTATGTTCTAAAATGCTTAGTTTTGAAAATACAAGATGAATAAAATTTTTATTTTTATTTTTTTTTTGTAGTTTTTAACTAATTTGATTTTGTTGTCAGTATGACACCTACTTGTAGGGGACGCCACCTACATGTTTTTGAACCGTTTTGAAGACTAATAAGTTTATATGCCTGTACCCGTATTAAACTTATCAGTGAAATAATATAAATTTCTGGTTTACGTTTTTTACGTAAAAAAAGTCTCTTGATAAAAATCGCTACGAGCAACCGTTCTCGAGGTATTTGGAATCAAAATTATCAATACATGTCATCACTGATAAAAAATAAAGATGTTGACTAGATATTTATTTAATTAAAATGAAACATTTAATCTTATTTCTATAAAAAAATATTAAATTATTTTATCTGCAGAATATGCGGCCGAAGTTTACCGAATACAATTTGGACCACCCTGTATATGATACATTATTCTCCAACTTCCAACTTCCAGCAAAATTTTTACTAATGTTGTTTTTATTAAGAAAATTCTTCTATTTTAGTTGATTCTTTTCGACATCCCTTTAAAGGCAAATTAGAGAATGCACAAATTATGCATTTATTTTACATCCGGCTTTATTAAAACAAATATCTCGGAGCCAGACTAAGTATATCATATTTATCTTTTTTTCACATAAAATTATCTATATTATATGTTTATTTTCATTGAGCAAAACAAAATGAAAATTTAGATCGAAATACTTACTTACATAACATTAAAATATACGATTCACCGATTGTTCAGAAATGAATTCTGTAGCAACCGCCAAGCTACGTTATAGGCTTGGTGCATTCTCTGCCGCGCGCCGGTGCTGTCACCATCGGAGAAGATCGTAAACAACCGATTTTTTTGTACGGGTTTAAATAGCGAGTATACGAAAAATTTATTATATTCTAAAAGTGTTAGGAAGTATAATTTGTGAAAATTATAAAAATAAAAATAAAA
>NW_022146842.1:0-16219 GCF_002938485.1 Sitophilus oryzae
ATATAAAATACATAAAAAATTAAATCACTTCTAACAGTCACTGTCTTTAGATCACTTTGTCAGATATCTATCCTATGAGACGTACGTCGTGACTCGTGACTGTGAACTGAGTCACGACCGGCGCCATCGGCAGCTGCGTTCGCGACGCGCGACGTCCCGCTCTGTGAAGTATTTTCTCGTCACCAGAGAAATCACAATTAACTGTAATCGTCACGCTTTAGCAAGTCACCGTTTATTTTCAAATCAGTCACAGGCCGTGACTGTGATTATAGAATATCAGTGACAAAGTCACAGTTACCGATATTTCACTCATTACTAATAAAAAGATATGGTAATGATATCACTTGCTCTCAGTTAGTGTTATCAACATTGGAAATAGTAAACGAATTGATATTTTAGATTAGATTATTTTTGACACTACAACTTTGACAATTTTTCTGTCTTTGCTTATCAGATCTGTCGTAACTTTTGGCCATTATGCTACTATGAAATGTTTTACTTGTCTCGGTGAATTTTTTCACCATCGTGTGATGAGATGAGATTGATGAGGTGATGTGATCTTCTAATGAACAAGCTTAATCTTGCTAACATAAACATCAGTGGTAAAATATTTCTTTTTGCGGACGACGCTAGCTTCACTTGGAGCAACAAGAACATCACGGCACTTCATAGGATTATATCAAATGACTTAATCACCATTAAATCTTGGTGCGATTCCAACCTCCTGAGTCTCAACATTTCTAAAACTAAAGCTTTGTCGTATAAAAACTCGCAGCAGTCTTTTGTACTTAACAACACCACCACTGATGTCGTAAAATCAGTAAAATTCTCAGGGCTTGTTGTAGACAATTCTCTGAAATGGGACATGCATGAGCTTAACTTGTCAGTGGCTAGAACTGTTTATTATGCACTTTTTGAGTCGCACCTCAGGTATGCCCTTCCATTCTGGGGTACGTATTGTGCTATTCAATTTGGCCACATTTTTAAGCTCCAGAAGAGAGCTGTTCGATATTCACTGGAACTAAACAGCAGAACTCGTTGCCAGGACTTTTTTTAAAAATTAAAAATATTAACTCTTCCTTCCTTATTTATATTTGAATCCGTTTGCCTAATACGTAAGCATGTATCAGCTTCTCAAGAAAGGCCATCTCACACTTATCGACTCAGGAACACGGAGCAAGATCTTTATCTACCTACCCCACGCTCAGAGTTAGTTAAAAGTTCAATATTATATAACTCGAAAAAAATGCACAATCACCTGCCATTTTTTGAAATCAAATGCATAAAAAACATCATTTTCTTCATTTCGCAAAGCATTGAAATCTTATTTACTAGACAAGGCTTTCGTAATATAACTTATATATTGATAATCGAATTTGATCTTGTAAACACTGGTCTAATATTTGCTATTACTGTATTTACTATAAATCGTCCTATTGCTGCGAAAAGTCACTAACTAACATTTTTCCGAACAACCAAATTCAATCACTAACTATGTTTTGAAGCGGAGAATCGATTGCAAAAGTCATATTAACTACGATTTCTGGCTATTTATGTTTTATTTTAATACCGAATAGTTACTAACTATAACATCTTTATGCAATGCAATTCATCTTTAGAGGCATTTTTCTCGGAAGTAATAAAAAGTAAGTTAGTGACTTTTGGCAGCAATGGGACGAAATATAGTAAATATTTTTGAATCTTACTTATATTTTTTTATTCTTTGAACATTTTAAACAATAAGACTTACAATGTAATTTGTATACTTGTTTTGTATTCTCTTTTGTTTGTTTACTTTACCTTTGTCTACAAATTGTAAAATTTTTTGACAATAAAGGCATTTATTTATGATGAGCTTTGTTAGCCACCAGCTGTTTTGTGTCCAGTTTTTTTTATTTTATTTTTATATTTTTACTGCTGTTCTTAAACTCATTTATGTTTATAATATTCATTGAAAACGATAAACAAACAGTGCTTATTACTCACACAAAGAGACAATTAATGCTACTAATAACCTCGATCACCGCAAAAACAATTAAAACCGCAAACAGTAGCAGTAGTGGCAATAAAGGAAAAAATCTCAATACAATGATTTCATTCGTCGGTCATTTCCTGAAATAACAGCCCAAGTCTAGACGCGAATCGTAGAAATACCGACATAATAGTCTTTGGCTGGGTTCTTTCTTATTTTACATAAAAGAAGAATTTTTACGTATGTAACGGCCATACTGCACAAGGAAATTTGGCATGGAAATGCCAGAAAAATACCGAAAAACAAATTCCAACGGTTTTTTATGATTGGAAAAAACTTACTTTGTTAAAAACCAATATTTATAAATATACAGGGTGGTCCGAACTGTATTCCGGAAATTTCGGCAGCATAGATAGTTTTGGTGATACAGGGTGTAGAAGTTTCTTTTTTATTTCGATTTTTTCCAAATAATTTTTGAAGTATCGTCAATATTTGGATAAAAATTGGTGTCTAGGAGGTTTTTGACATGACAAATTTAATTTTGATGTCAATATAACTCCTATTAGTAGGGGCCTTCACCTACATGTGTTTTGAAGAGTAATAACTTTTCGTTCGTACCTGTATAAAGTTACTGAGTGAAAAAATATACATTTCCGTGACTTTTTACGTAAAAAATGTCCCTATGGTAAGAATTAGAGATGAGCAAAACTGCGATTTTCCAATCGCAGTTGAAACTGCGATTGTGATTTATAAATCGCTGCGACTGTAACCTGCGATTGCGATTTTGATATTTTTAAATTGGTACGCTGTAATCTGGGAAGCTCAATCCCAAAATTTCTTTATAAAAAACAGAATAAATAGCGGAATAATTTTTTTTTAATAAAATTTACAAAGGAACTGTTGGGTGTTTCGATGCCATGTGTCTTTTAAAATTTGTAGTGCGTGTTTTTTATGATATTTTTGCTGCACACATATTGCACTTAAAATTTTTCATCAATTACCTACCAAAAAAAATCCACAGATAACTTAGTTTCCTTTTTTAAACATTTTTTTGATTAGAACAGACCGAATAAATTTAAAGGGAAATTAAAAATACATAAAAATGTTCAAAATATTCGAATGTGCTTTTAGACAGTAGGTATACTAACGAAAAATTTTATTATAAAAAAGTTGCCGCCAACCTTAATTCAGATAAGTGAAAAAAAAAAACTGTTTATTTTATCTTGTTTTCTTTTAAAAACATTTTCTTTATATGTAACTCAAAAGAAGCCGACGCCGACGGCTTTGATATGGCCCGTCCAGTGCAAGTGCAAACTTTCGAACTTTTAGATAAATAAAAAAGGACAATATCACATTTATATTTAAAATTTCTCTAAAATGAAAAAACTGATTGTAAAGGATGTATTTAAATTAACATAGCAGCGGATCCACAACTGTTAGTATATTCAAGAAAATTCTCTATTATATTATGGACTGTTATAAATGTTTACATAATAATATAATATATAACAAAATATAATAAATAAAAGGGATGTTTCTTTTCAAATTGCTCTATATTTTCTAGTAAATAAAGGATAAAATAGATAATTTTTTATAATTTGAATCAAAACTGTCCTTATCAATCATTTTACCTGAATCATTACCGGGGAGCAACTGTAACTATAATTAGTCATAACCGAAAACAAGAATTTTTAACCTTCTCAATCCATAATTATATTATAAATCTAAAACTATTATCAAAATTTAAAACTAATAAATTATATATATTATGCGGTATATAAAAATATATAAAGCCTATTTTCCAACGCTTCACAAAAATTACGGGGCCCTGATTGCGAATGTGATTTTGCGATCTAGTCTAGGCCGATGTGTTGGGAGCTGCGAACGAAAATCGCGATCGCCGCTCTTCGTTGGCGTGCCCACTCCCGATGCCGCAATCGCAATCGCAATGCTGGGATGAGCTGCGATTTTCGTTCGGCTCCTCGTTCGCCTGTCCACTGCCGCGTTGAAGACGCGCCGCCGGCGGCCGGGGCGTACGAGAATTGCAATATTGCGATTTTCGTTCCCAGCTCATCGTTCGGCTTCTCAGTGCCGTGTCGATGCAACGCCGGTGCGAACGAAAATCACAATGCTGTGATTTTCGTTCGCAGTTCTTCGTTCGCGTGCCCACTGCGATTGTAAATCGCAACTGGTGTAATATTGGTTGCCTAAAAATCCAAAATCGGCAGATATATGTTTCAATCGCAAGTCGCAGTTTGCTATGGAAAGGAATCACAGGTTGCGATTGCGAATTTACAATCGCTGCGATTAAATCGCAGTTTGCGATTTTCTGCTCATCTCTAGTAAGAATTACTACGAGCAACCGTTCTCAAGATATTTAGAATGCGTTGAATTGACTATTTCAATACATAATATCATTATTGACGAAAAAATTAACACGTTGAGTAGATAGTTATTTGACTGAAATAATAAATTTGGGAAATTTTTATTTTTTTAAATTTATCATAAATTTTTCTGCGAAGAAATGATGATAAAACAGTTTCTGTTGAACTTTTGGCACTAAAACATTTCAAATTTATAACTTCAGTCTAATAACTGTTTAGTGGACGTGTTTAATTTATGTCAATGATTATAGGTATTGATAATTTCGATTCCAAATATCTCGAGAACTATTACTCGTAGCGATTTTTACCAAGAGACCTTTTTTACGTAGAAAAACATCGTAAATTTATATTTTTTACTCAGTAGTTTTATACAGGTACGGACGAAAAGTTATTACTCTTCAAACCAGTTAAAAAATATGTAGATGGCGCCCTCAAAAAGTAGGTGTCATATTGACATCAAAATCAAATTTCTCATGTCAAAAAACTTCCAGACACCAATTTTCATACAAATATTGACGTTACTTCAGAAATTATTTGGAACAAATCGAAACAAAAATGAAACTTCTACACCCTGTATCTCCGAAACTAAGCATTTTAGGACATACATTTTACGAACATTTTACTTATTTTTTACTTAAGTTTCCGGAATATAGTTTGAACCACCCTTTATATCGATATTTAAATCAAATCGATTTACTTTCGACGTCCCTACTGTACGATGACAAAAATAAAAAAAAAAGTGTCAACTTTCTGCGAAATTTTTTTAAAATTTAAATGAAGTTGGGGACTTTGTACGTCTGGATAGTGCGCGGGTGACGCATGCATGCATTCGTATTCTCCCGAAAAGACGTTTTATTTGGTATTAATGTAAATTCGTGATAAAGAGGAGACAGTTCGCCTTGTTCGCGGCAGATTGAGTCGCTGAGAAATGGCCCATGTAAATTCTCGCCTTTCTCTATACAGATAGTGTCGTAAAAGTACGATTTTTTTTGTCTGTAAAAACTGAAGCCAATCTATTCGGTAAAATATAAATGTAGAACTTAATTTAGAACTTCGAAATTACTAGAATAAATTAGTGGTTTCAATTACACTTTATATTTAAAAATTTATGATCTCACAACCCAAGTAGCATTTTTAGACACAAAATCGAAACGAAATCTCTGCTGAGAAACATTGCGAAATAGTTTTGTCACATTTTCGATACATATATGTTAACACAAACATAAATCGCTTTTTGTTTTGAAACATTTTACCAAAATATGGTTTCGCTGCCTGTGACAGGCTTTAGAAAAAAACGGAGGGCACAATCTCACTAAGGATGTGATTATCTACAACTTTTATCTGAAAACTTTTTGTCTAAAATAGCTTATAATGGAATTATGGACAATTTTTAAAATAGCCAAAATTTGTTTTTTTTTTAAATATCTAGTAAGCCATGAACTTTTTCAAAAATCTGAAAGGCGCATATTTATGACCCCACAAAACTTCAATTCTTTCCCCATTTAACAGACTCTCTTCTCCTGTAGTTTCCGAGATACCCATAGAGAACATCGTAGGAAACTCACCCTGTATATTGAGTAAAGACCCGCCTACTAAGTGTGAGCGCGCTGTCACTATTCTCACTTACATCAGCTGCTGAGTGACAGAGTTGTATTATTGACGAGTCCGACTGTTTTTATTAATAAATATATTGTTTTCACTATTACCTTGCAAAGTTTCAGCCTTCAGAAATCACTATGAGTGACAAAATTTCTTTGACAGCGCATTTGAGGTAGCGCTGATGTTTGGTTTGGTCTGACTGTCATATTTTTCTTTTACATTGCACTTGAATGTTATCTACAAATTTTCAGCCTTCAGAAACAGGGCGGATCTACCTACGGGCTGTTTGGGCTGCAGCCCAGGGCCCCGAGGTTACAAGGGGCCCCCAGGCCCCGCGAAAAACAATAGACCCATAGGTGGGAACTGTTGAATCGTGAAATAAAATTAAAATTCAGATTAAAAGTTTAAGCCAGACAAGATGGTCCTTGCCACTATGATGCTGTCAAAGCCTTAAAAAATAATTATGATGACATTATGAAAATTTTCAAAAGTTTCAGCGAAAATGAGGTTGAGAAAGTTGATTTCCGGAAAGAGGCACGAAATTTATTCAATAAAATGGCGAAACTCGAGACTGCAATTTTGATTATCTTTTGGGAAGAAGTTTTGGAGAGATTTCATTTAGTTAATAAAAAAATACAGAGCCCTGGTTTAGACATTTGTGAAGGCAACAAGTTAATTGTTTCTTTAAAAGACTTTGTGAGCAACATACGACATCAATCAGATCAAATGTTACAGGAATACGACGAAAAAGCTAAAAAATTAAGTACTAGTGTAATAATAGACTACAATTACATAAACAAGAGACGCATTATCCCAAAATTTTCAGATAAGTCTACAGGTGAATTCTCAGTATACGGCGCAGAAAGATTTAAAGAGACACGTTAAAAGTTGCGTTGGATAAGCTGATTATGGATTTAAATAAAAGGAGACAAGTCTATGAGACATATAGCAAAAAATTCAAATTTTTAATGGATTTGCAAGACAAAAATATCGAAAACATAGATTTGGAAATTGCACGTCATATTATTGATTACTATCCCGATGACGTAGACGAGCATTTAGTGAATGAGTGCATTCAATTAAAATCGTACTTACTCCAATCTATGTCTGAGTCTTACACCTCTGCAGTGACATTTTTATGCTCATGTATGAAAATAAACTTATTAACATGTTCCCTAACTGCTATACCATTTTAAAGATTTTTTTAACATTGCCAATCACTAGCTGTGAAGCAGAACGCTCCTTCTCCAAGATGTCCTATGTAGAAAATAAATATAGGACAACAATGTCGAACCATCGACTAAATAATTTATCACTTCTTTCCATAAATTGTGATTTAACAAAAGACCATCAAAAGACTTGGAATGTGATGACCAAATAACTGTCAATTTCTGTGACTACAACCTATCAATTTCTTTTACTAATTCATAATAAGTAAATAAATAAAATTGTTTTATTGTTTTTTTTATATTCTTATTAAATATCACTATTTCGGTTTCTCTCTCACCCAAAGTTTGCCTGGAAGAGATTGCTACCACAGCAATAAGGTCGCCTTTTGTACAACTAATACTTGCGTAGATTTAAGTAACATTTATGTTACTTAAATCCACATATCACAAATACCGAAGTCTACAGCAGAATAGGCAGAAAAAGAGAATTGCTCAATATAATAAAAATAAGAAAAACATCATACTTAGGGCATATATTGAGAAATGAAAAATACCACGTCTTACAATTGATAGTTAAGGGTAAGATTGAAGGAAAGAGAGGTCTCGGCAGGAAGAAACTATCTTGGTTGAGAAACATCAGAAACTGGACTCACCTAATTTTGAAGAACTTATAAAGAAAGCCGAGAATCGTGAAGATTTTGCCAATGTGATCGCCAACCTCCACGAAAGAGACGGCACGTAAAGAAGAAGAATAATAATATATCATTATAGAAACAGTTTTTTGATATGGCTATTAGTTGAGTACTTATGTAGGCCCCTAAGTAGTTTCAGCCCAGGGCCCCACAAATTCACGATCCGCCCCTGTTCAGAAAACAGTTTGGAGGTGTTAATTAAAATTACACATTTGCACGCTTCTCAGCGCCAGGTGTCCTGGAACTGGAACTGCTGACTGTACTTTTGCTTTTTTAATACTAAAATGCAATCGATTTTGAAAATGTGAGCCTTCAGTAAACTCTTGCATGTTTTTGCACCCGGCTCTTGGACTATTGGACTATTAGACTATTAGAATATCTTCTGGTAGTTCTGGTTTACGACATCCCTGTTGTGTACATTGTAATATGGGACACCGCGTATACTATTTGCTCCTTTTATTAATTAATGTTTTGTCTCGGCGCACCGTGTAACCTGCCGTTCCGTCTGGTTCCTGAGGAACACGCTGCTACGCCACTCCAACCCGTTCTATTTTCGTTTTTCCAAAGTTTATTATTCGTCTGACTCGGGTTTCCGAAATAGATTCCGCGGCTGTGTGTTGGCCTGTCTACGTACAGGCATGAATGGGGCACGAAACTCTAAAAACCGATCGCATTTTTCTTCACGGTGATCCTGTGCATCCACCGGTCGTATAATTCACCCGCTGGTTATTATTATTCAATCCTACACACGCACGTAAATACTGATGGGCTGAGCTGGAGAGGAAACTCGGTCCTGCTGTAGGGTAAAACTATAATTAAAAGCGAGACAAAATAATAAAGAGTTTCTGGAAAATGTAAAAAAGAGTTGTAACCTCAGTTAACAGCGACATCAAGCAATGAGATTCTTGAATGTCTGGAGTGCGGTAGGCAGATAACATCACGTATCGAGCTTTTCAGTCACAGAAAAGCTCTTGAAAGAAAGCGCCTTTCGTGACCATCTTTTGGTGTGTGTCGAATACTCGCTAGCGAGTAATGGCAGTATGTATATATGTATTTGACGAGAAATCTTTAAAATAAATTGGTTGTGTTTTTTGAATCCGTTGATTCCAAACAGAAACAAGTGTGTCAGTGGCTTTTTACTAGTAAAGTAAATTTGTCCCTGTAAAATTATTAGAGGAGTATTTTCTGTTGACCTACAACTATGATGTTTGGCAAGTAATACCGTATAAGACAAGTATAAGGAATAATCTGAAAACTATACATTTGTAATTAAGTCATAAAAATATGGTCTTTACTTAGAGTTTGTTTGGTTAGGTTAGAAAATGTTAAATATGTCAGAAATCTTACATTTTTCAGTCATATGCTTCTCTGACGAAACTCACCTTTATTTTTTTCCTACAAACCGAAAGTGAATTAAGTTCCATTACAAAAAATACAACTTTTTTTGGGAACACCTTGTAGAACTTTATATACAGGGTGGTCCGAACTGTATTCCGGAAACTTCGCTAGCATATTTTGCTGATAAAAATAAGTTCGTATAAATGAATGTCCTAAAAGGCTTAGTTTCGGAGATACAGGGTGGAGAAATTTCATTTTTGTTTCGATTTTTTTAATAATTTCTGATGTAACGTTAATATTTGGACTTTTTACGAGCAACCGTTCCCAAGATATTTAGAATGCAAATAGTCTATACATATCATTAATAACAAAAAATAAACACGTTGAGTGGATAGCTATTTGACTGAAATAATAAATTTGGCAAATTTTTATTTTTTTAAATTAATCATAAATTTTTCTACGAAAAAATGATGATAAAACAGTTTTTGTTGAACTTTTGGCACAAAAACATTTCAAATTTACGATTTCAGTCTAATAACTATTTAGTCAACATGTTTAATTTATGTCAATTGTAAGAGTCTTGTTTTCCGTTAAAAAAATTGTTTATATTAAATTGTGTTATTTTAAGAAATAATATTTTATTTGAATCTCTAATTGACTTTTCTTGGCCGCATTACAATAGAAATTATAAAATTGTCGTTTCCTAGACGATCCGGTTTGCATTGTTGATGATTATTTTGACTGACGTCGACATTTATCAAAAAAATATTAAATGCAGATTATAATTGTGTGGAAAATATTTCTGGGACTGAATAGAAGGAATGAAGTATTATACAGGTGAATGTATTTTGTTCACTCACGGGCATTACTGGGATTTGTGTGAGAGTAGTTTAGTATTATTTAGTTAACAGTTATTGAGCTTTAGTAGTAGATAGAGAAGGGTATTTTAGTATTACTTTTGTGTGTGTGTGTGTGTTTTATAGTAGACAAGTAATTATCAAAGGGCATTTTAATATAGTTTAGTTAAAAGATAGATGTTTATCAAAGAGTGTTTTAGTGTTATTTATTAAAGATACGTAATGGACAGCTATTTATCAAAGAGTATTTTAGTAATATTTATTGGGTGTGATTTATAATACCTGGCAAATTATCAAATGGTATTTAGTATTATTATTTTGGAGTGTTTTATATTTTTACGTATGACCCAAATTGTTTAACAACAATATTAAGGTATGTCGCTTTGTGGCCATCCCTTTTGTGCGTGGGAAAGACGCCTTGTCGCTTAGCTGCGGATCAACAATATTAAGCTATGTCGCTTTGTGGTCATCCCTTTTGTGCGTGGGAATGACCCCTTGTCGTTTAGCTCCGGAACAACAATATTATGCTATGTCGCTTTGTGGCCATCCCTTTTGTGCGTGGGGCAGACGCCTTGTCGCTTAGCTGCGGAACAACCACTTTGTGGCCATCCCTTTTGTGTGTGGGACAGACGGCTTGTCGCTTAGCTACGAAACAATATTAAAATATTTAACTATTTTATATACTCGATTATGGTGATGTGATCATGTGCGTTTTCCAGTGATGCTCAAGTATATTATATTACTCGCAGCGATTTTTACCAAGAGACCTTTTTTACTTAAAAAACGTCGTGAATGTATATTTTTTACTCAGTAGTTTTATACAGGTACGGACAAAAAGTTATTACTCTTCAAACCAGTTACACGATATGTAGGTGGCGCCCTCTACAAGAAGGAGTCTTATTGACATCGAAATCAAATTCATTTCATGTCAAAAAACTCCCAGATACCAATTTTCATCCAAATATTGACGTTACTTCATAAATTATTTGGGAAAAATCGAAATAAAATTGAAACTTCTACACTCTGTATCTCCGAAACTAAGCATTTTAGGACATACATTAATACGAACTTTTTTACTTATTTGTATCTGCAGAATATGCTGCCGAAGTTTCTGGAATACAATTCGGACCACCCTGTATATTGTAAGTAAACGGGGTCGCGACAATATTTAAAAAAAAATGCTCAAATTAATGTGTACACATTCGCACAAAATTTCATTTCAAAACAAAGTCTTGTAGTCTCCACGTCGTATGAGAGTATTTGACTCGCCCTGTATTTGACTATATTTGTCCCGCCGTAAGTCCTGTGTTCGGTCCGCTGCGTTTAATATCGCATCGGGAGGAATGTTACGAATTCGGGACGTAATCATTGTTTTTGGGTTTTTGCAAATAAGCGCCTCCCGTGGGAGAGTCTGGGCGAATGCCGCAATTAATTTTCCAGAGGAATTCGCGGCAGACATTCGGAAAACGCGAAAAAAGAAGAGCGCTCTGCGTTCATCAGCGTTGGCGCGGAAGAAAACCGCTTTTATGAGTATCCCACTTTTAATTTGTTAATTTAAATTGAATTTTAATTATGTATAGAACCATTTTTTTTGATAAAGTTATATTTTAAATTTAAATTACTTTTACTACTCAATAAGTTTATTTCATATCAATTAAACTTTTAGTTACGCTCGATTACGTAATACGGCGCGATTTTTAAATGAGGAAGATGCATATATTTTATTTTTCGCCAGAAACTGATCAATTTATTAGAATAAATATGTGTAAATGCAAAAAAAAACTTTTTTCTTGAAAGCAGTACCACAATTTTATAAAACGGGCCATTAAAATACTATGGATAACGCAAACGACGCCTCGCGAATTGAAACGATATTCTATTGGTCTGACGTCACTCGCCGTTCTCGTCGACGCGCGATGGCCAGCAGCAGCCAGACGTGTTCCGTTTATGTACGTATTTAGGTGGCGTACTAAGACATTTTTTCTTGCTTTTAGCGTTGATTGAAGGAGCTTTTATGCTTTTTGTGCAGCTTTTATTGGTATGTGCTGTGTGTTCTGAGAATTTTTTAAGTAATGGCAGATTCCGGGTTTGTAAAAAGCACAATCAGATAACTTGCCAAAAGTCGATGCTTTTATGTTGGCTGCTTTTATAAATACAAATTCCCAATTTATTTGTGCTGAATTACGAGGAAAAAAAACAGAGAGGTATGTAACATTTATTCTTTGTAGTACTGAGGCATATTTAAGTATAAGTAGGTACCTACTGTTACGAACTTTTATATAGTTATAAATATTAATGTTATAAACTTATTTTTCAAATCAGGTATGGAGACGTATGGAGATAATGCTGTAGGTTATGTAGAAGTGAAAAGAGACAAAAATATTTGTTTAGTACGGGGAAAAATAACTCCAGAGCATAGCGTGAAAAAGAAAGTTTTTTTTATATATTGACACCCCCTTGCCCTTGTTATTTTTAAAGATTGTTTTTTTTTCAAAATTATAGGAAATAAATTGTTTATCAGTAATGAAAATATTATACAAGGTGTCCCATAATTACGCCAAATTAAGTTACTTTTTTAAGTGAAAACCCCTATATATTTTTGCATCCTTAGGAAATTTCTAGATATTCTAGATATATTTCATGTATAATATCCTATACCTATCTTCAAATGTTTACGAAATATTGACAGTTGAAAAGCGAAAAATACCTACAATTTTCTGCACCACCTTTTTTGAGATACCCTGTATAACTAGAATTAATTTTAAAAGAGAGTATATGAAAAACCATGCAACTTTTTTATTTAATGTTTTATTCTAAAACTTGCAGTTAAGGCTGTATGTGGGTGTCAAAATATAATGAAAAACCCTGTACATTCAAATTTCATATACCTATGTAAGACAATATACATAAATATATGAACTTACATCAAAATGATCTTCACAACAATAAATCGTAAAAATAGAGGATAATTTAACGTTTTTCTTTGCATCTCTTCTCATGGCCTTGGACCATTTTTTTCTGTTTTCGCTCATCCATTACTATTTATAAATATCACTAATTACTAATTATGTATTAATTAACACAAATAACTAAAATTTTGACTCGGATTCAACAGCGTTCAAAAGCAAACTGTAAAATAAACACGCGTCTGGCTCCACTCAACCAGAAGAACGGCGGGTGACGTCACAGCGGCAAGACTCGGTAAAGAGCGTTTGCCCGGCCATTTAAATTAACAATATTTAATTATTTTATATTAGAGGCATTTCTTAACCGATATCAACCAATTTTTTTTCTTCAATTTGTAATTATATGAACTATTTTTTAAAACCATTATTTAAAAACATGCATTTTCCTCATTCATTGTTGCCAACTATGGACATATTCGGCGCCGTGCTGACTAACTGGAATTTAAATTTCGCGCCGGTGATTCAGGTGGTAGCTCTGCTGTAAGAAATGCCAAGTTGCCACATTTTTTTATTTATTTCCTGATATTATCGTTCGTTTTGACACTTTAGTTTTGTATTACGAGTTTTTGGTTTAAATAAGTAGTGTTTTGATACTTTAAGCTTGAAAATGTTCACTAGCACACCCTACAGTCGAACATTGTTCTTTTTAGAACCACTTTTAGTGCGAAATGTACAAGATCGCTTAATAGCCGTCAAAAACTCATCGCAACTTTATTAGACTATTTTGAATGAGAAAGCGGTAGTAATGGCCCTTTTGTCCCTTGTGCTGTTAAAAGGTGAGTTTTGTTGATATAAATAATAACTGTTATAGTTCCTTACTCCTCAGAAAGCGATGTTGGTACATTTTCTTTCCCTATATCGTTACTTACAGACACTCTTAAATATGCCCTCGTTTGACAGTTAATAAATATTAACACGCGCGCCGCTTATTACATAATTGGATTAGTTAATAGCCGTAAAATGGGTATCGGATAATCGAAAGAACGACTTCCTCTTCCAACCCCAACAAAAACGTTAAAAACCGTCTAGACAGCCGCGTGGCACTAAAAATACCATGAAAAAATAGATTAAAATTATAGTTAGGCCGCTAGAACAAGCCTTCCTTATATTTAAAACTAGGAGAATTATTATTTTTCTATTTTAAAGGATCATAAAGTTTTCAGTTTTTTCCTAAAAATATGTACCTATAACGAGAATGAAATGATATCGATATACAGGGTTGTCCGAACTGTATTACGGAAACTTCGGGAGCATATTCTGCAGAAAAAAATAAGTAAAAAAGTTCGTATAAATGCATGTCCTAAAATACTTAGTATCGGAGATACAGGGTGTAGAAGTTTCAATTTTATTTCGATTCTTTTCCAAATAATTTCTGAAGCAACGTTACTCAATAGTTTTATACAGGTACAGACGAAAAGTTATTACTTCTCAAACCAGTTAAAAAATATGTAGGTAGCGTCTCATATTGACATCCCAATCAAATTTTTCATGTCAAAAAACTCCCAGATACCAATTTTCATCCAAATATTGACGTGAAATAAATTATTTAGAAAAAATCGAATAAAACTGAAACTTCTACACCCTGTATCTCCGAAACTAAGTATTTTTGGACATACATTTATAAGAACTTTTTAACTTATTTTATACTATCTGCAAAATTGCTGCCGAAGTTTCCGGAATACAGTTCGGACCACCCTGTTGCATACCGGGTGCGTCTCAAAAGTGGCTCACCCCTATAACTTTTTTATTTTCTCAGATAAAAAAAACGAGATTTGGTATGTTAGTGTATGACATAAATTAGGATTGATTGACGTATTCAATTGTTTTTGGTCACTTCCTGTTGCACCGGAAATGACTACAACTTTTGATTTTTAAATGGCACCCTTGGTATTTTTTTACTTTATTCGATAGAAAATGACATTCTGAATAGAATGCATATCATATGTCAACTTTGACATTCTGTAATTCTGTAAAAATTGTATATTAAAATTCAATCTAGGGTGCCATGGCTATGCCAAAAACACTAATTCTTAATCAAGAAGCCTTGGAAAAATAGATTTGATCGTCTAATGTTTTTAGTGTCTTGTCCTGACCAGTTAGAAAATGCTCAAATCGTATTTTTAATCATATCTCAGTTTTTTCAAATGGAACGAGGTTGACTCATTAGCATATTTGGAAAAAGCATTTTTTTACGAATAATTTGACACCACACACTTGGTATTTCGAGTCAAATTTTCGTTATAAACCGCAAGGTATAATTTCAAATAAACCATATGCAAAAATGTCAAAATTGACAGATGATATGTCATCCTGTTCAGAATGTCATTTTCTATCGAATAAAGTAAAAAATGCCGAGGGTGCCAAAGCAAAAATTGTAGTCATTTCCGGTGAAACAGGAAGTGACTAAAAACAAGTGAATACGTCACTCAATCCTAATTTATGTCATATACTAATATACCAAATCTTGTTTTTTTAACTGAAAAAATAAAAAAGTTATAGGGGTGAGCCACTTTTGAGACGCAACGATTATATACAACTACAACCGATATACAGTATCTAGGCCTCTTCGTGATGAAATAGTTTACCTAAACGAGGAACTATCTCTCTTCCGATGACTTTTCAGGACCATTTAAACTTACCATGCAGCCATTGTTTCTTAAAGTCAGGAACATTTAAAGAAAACATGAAAAACAAGACAACCAGTAATCGTGAATGTTTTGTAAGCTATAAAAATATAATTATTGATTAGATTTGTTTATTTATTATTAAGCAACCAAACCAACCAAACCCCCGTAACCAAACCAAACCAAACCCCCGTAAAATAGAGCACATGCCACCCATAGAAACCAGTACCCACCCCCTCTTGACGACAGCACGTGTTGTGTCTAGCCGTCCATTCTTTCCAATACACACACACGCTCAAACACGACCAAGCATCGCAATATCGGGGCAAAAAAACTGAACGAGAATCGACGACCATTTCCAAATGAACAAGCGGATCGCAGCTGGCCAGACCGTTCGCCGATTGTTTTCCGTCGTCGGCGGCAGCGTCATTTTTCTCTTGTTTCGGCCTTACGGACCGGCGGCGAGCCTTTTTTTGTTTTTCCACGGCCAGAGCGTAATCGCAACGGCAATTGCGCGCCCCGCGAACAATAGAGGATCGTAGCAGGCAGGGCGTTATTAATGGAGAGTGGCTCGCCATAAAGTACGGCAGAATGGATGGAATTATCGGTGAATAATTG
>NW_022146843.1:0-3423 GCF_002938485.1 Sitophilus oryzae
TCAGGTCCCCACAATAAGGATTGACCTCAAATCCAAGGAGGCAATAGAGTAAAAGGGATCAATAGAGAAAGAAAGGATATCCTCTATTTTATAGATACGAGACAACATCGGTATCAGGTCTAAGGAGAGACCAAGTTAAAGAGGTGGAGAAAATGGAGACAGATGTTCCAGCATTAACCTCACGGATACCTCAGCCGAAGGCAAGCTCCTCAATTGTGAAGGGCACGGAGAGCCAAACTCCAAGCGTGGAAGGGTGTATACCCCCGGAGGAAGAACATTTGTTGTCAGAGGAGGATGGGCATACCCTGTCCCCCCTATAACAGGAAAATGTATGACGGGGTATAAAGTGTATAATGAGTTATAACTCAAGGAAGGGGGACACAATAGATCTTTAAGGTCGCAGTGATTAACCCCCCTGTCACTCATTCTACATTATATCCCTGCTAATTTCCTAATATCATAGTCCCATCTTAGGTTGTCTTCTTCTAGGTCTCTTAATTTTTCGTCGGTACCATGCTGTCATTTTTGTAGTCCATCTGTTGTCCGCCCTTCTTGTCAGCTGTCCTGCCCATTGCCACATCACAACATTTAATTCTGTTAATGACATCTGTTACCTGGGATTTTTGTCGTACCTACTGTATTTTTTACTATTTTTCTTTGTTATTCCCAGCATATATTCCGTTCCATTGAGCGTTGTGTGACCTGTTTCCTTGTGATGTCGTTTTTAAGTGTCTAGGTTTCGCATGCATAGGTCGTGACTGGTAGTACACACTGATCGAATGTTTTCTTCTTTAGATAAAGCAGCATTCTAGATTTGAATATGATTGAGATTCTTCCATATGTACTCCTTGCTTAATTGAATTCTTCTGTTCATTTCTGGTAGTAGAAATCCACCATTTGATGATGAAGATGAGATAAATTGATGATGCATTTTCAGATCTATTCATCTACCATCGCTCCAAAATTAATGAATAATTTGCACCAATACATGTGCAAACAGATAAAATGGAAGGAATTGGGTATAAATATAAATAGCGAAAACTTGGATCAACTAGGATTTGCTGATGACATTGTCTTGATATCCGACATCGTAAATAAAGCCCAAGAAATGTTACAAAAATTGAATGAAACATGGAACCTCTGAACAAATGGGACTAAAAATCAACATCTCAAAAACGCAAGTGATGACAAACCTACTAATTGGCGATGGTTAACCAGTATCAAATGACATAGGCCTGCTATGGACGATTGAAATACATTTTCGTAGGGGTAATTAAAATGGATTTGGACAGGGCACATTGCAAGGCTAAATGATGACCGATGTACGAAGAAAATAATAGAATAGATACGATGCATTCAGGAGCAAAGACTGTTCTCCAATCAGATGTCATGACGACTTAAAGCGTATCCACAGTAATTGAATGCAAGTAGCTCAAGATAGGAAGTTATGGAAGTAAACGAGAGAAGCTTACGTCCAGCAGTATACTTTAATGGCTGGTTGATCATGATGATGATTTTTTTTTGATTTTGTAGTAAAATAGATATAAAACGGGTGAATTTTTCGGTATTTTTCTTTGGAATAGATTCCCTACTTTAACATCCAAAAAATATTGTATTTTCATTGTCTTCCGGGGAATATTGCTTATAAAAAGGGGTATTTACAGTGTTCAATAATTTGTAGACAGGTAAAAATAGAAAATACACAACAATTATTCTCTACCTTGATAATTACGAAATGAGGCTTCTAGCGAGTATTTTATTAAAAAAAGTAAAAGATGATCAATCTAATCCTAAAAAAGATTCATTTCTCTGAATAATATGCAATAAGTTTTTCGGCAGGATAAATGAAGGGTCCAGGGGAAAAAGATGATAAGCGCCAATTTCTTAATTTTAGAGTTTTACAATAATATAGGTATAACTGGTCCTTACAAAATGTATAAAATCTGCAGGGCAATAAAGTTACAAAAATCTAATGGAATGGAATAAAAAAGGTTAGCTGTTATATCCTATGATATACAGGCTGTCCCAGGCTGAGCGTGCATTAGAAGTTTCTAGAGAACCACAATATCTAGATCGGAGATTTTTTGCACACCATTGTTTTACAACGAGATCTATCGATTAAAAATATTTTCAATATGGCGGCACTTCCGGAAATACCGTTGACAGCAACTTTCTTATTTTGAATGGGTGCCCGCATTTTTTATTACATACTTAAATTCTTTGTAAAATTCCATGAATATTGATATTAAACACTCTATATCTAACATTAACCGTTTTTGAGAAAAAAATTATTTAAAATTTTTGGACGAAAAAAACTACCTGTCAATAAAATGTGTATAGCTTAAAAGTCAAATTTTGTGATTACCACAGCCACTGTGACATAAAGAAAAGACATGTGGCTATCTATTTCAAACATTAAATTGTTCATATATGTCTGTATCCGTTGCAATGCATTTACATACCGTATGATCGAAAAAAAACAGCGTCCAGTTGGCTTGGAAATGACGATCAATGACATTCCCCATATAATATTACATAAATATACAGGGTGGTCCGAACTGTATTCCGGAAACTTCGTCAGCATATTGTGCAGATAAAAATAAGTAAATAAGTTCATATAAAGGTATGTTCGAAAATTCTTAGTTTCGGAGATACAGGGTGTAGAAGTTTCATTTTTATTTTGATTATTTCCAAATAGTTCATATGTCATATAATAATGGCGGTAGCTGTCATGTAATTGAGTGATTAAAAAATTATCATAAATCATTTTTTTCAAATAGAAACCAGGTTTTTTTATTTCACTAATGAAACGATTTTTCAATTCGTTACTTTTTAACTATACATGTTCCTATACCTAAAATAAATCGTTTTTAAGTTATTTAAGATTGAGTTTGAAAACCTATATTTTTCTTGATTTTATCTAGCTTCCTTTGACATTAAGTGTCAAACAGTCAGACAATTTATTTCCATCTGTCAGAAAACGAATTACTTGAATTTCCTATAGTATAAATACTGCCTGCTTAAGGGTTTAAAAAGTGTATTTATAAAAATATCTCGTATTTTCGCTCTTTAGTGATATCTAATAGTTGATATTATTAATAATATTCCGTATGATCGAAAAAAAAACAGCGCAAACTTGGCTCGAAAATGATGCTGCTTTTTGAACAAAGCGTCACAATATGACCATAATATGACATGGCCAGATCTATTGTTTTACCTCACTTGACGTTTAAAGTCATAGGCTACTGGTTAAAATCAAGAAAAATATACGCTTTAAAATTAAATCTTAAATAACTCAAAAACGATTTATTTTAGGTATAGGAACGTGTATAGTTAAAATGTAACGAATTGAAAAGTCTTTTCACTAGTGAAATAAAGAAGTGGGTTTCCATTTGACAAAAATAATTTATGATAATTTTTTAG
>NW_022146844.1:0-9926 GCF_002938485.1 Sitophilus oryzae
AGTTTCTGGTGTTGTACAAAAACACTTTTCATCTGCATTTTTGGACTGGTCTCCTAGGCCCGCACTGTATAATCCTACAGGTATTCCGTTATATTTTTCTTTCTGTACAAATTTTGCAACTAAAGATCTGTAAGACAAAAAATTGTTAAGTAATCTGAAATTCCTTATAGATTATAGATATTCTGAAGAATTTTTAATTACTTAGCCATAATGTACTTCTTAATAAGTACTATACATATAACAATTATTTTCATAGCCAATTTTGTCTTTTATTTCAGGCATTCCAATTTAAGAACGTTTTAGAAATTATTATATCAAATTCTAAGATCAAAGTTGTTTAATTTCTTATGAGCAGCTGAAATGATCAGTAAATTTTTAATAATATAATAATTACTTCATATTTTTGAAAAAAGTAGGCAATAAATTACTAATTTTTGTTGATTTTATAATTTTGTTTCATAAATTCAACTTACTCAGGTACCTATACCTACATATATATCTAGTCTGCATCTTACTAAGTCAGTTTTTCAGCAATATATACAGGGTGTCCCAGAAATATGTGCAAGTTTATTAACTGGTAGTGTAGTTCAACCCCAAAAACACGCCTGTGGTTTTTTTCGCAAAAAAATATTCAAATTCGAAATTTTTTGAAAATTTTTTTGGAATTTTTTTTACTTTTTATGAAAAAAAAATAATTTCTTTATAATATGGCAACATAGGTGGTACATTTACAAGAAAGAAAATCCAGAAAAGATTCAGTGGTTCTCAAAATTTTAGAAAAAAATCTTTTTTTTTTTGAAATTTTTAAAGTAAAATAACTCCGTTATTTTGGACTTATTTGAAAAACGATAAAGAGAGAATATGTTTCTTTTATCAAGATCTACCACCACTTAAAATACTTGCACTTATTTCTGGGACACCCTGTATAATAGGAGAGAATTTAATTTATAAAATAATTCATATATTTACTTTTTATATTTTATTGTCTTTCTTGTCTTACTACATAAACTTTTTTATTTAAAAAATACTTAATAACCGATTGTTTGATCGGAAAAAGAAAACAATGAATAATTTCTACCGGTTTTAACATAAAAACTTGCAGAAACTTAACTACTAATTAATTTTTTTTATTTGAATATTAAATTTTAACAAGTGTTTAAGTCAGTTTTTAATAAATGTCATGCAAGCATTGATCCAAAAGGAATGATTAAAATTATTTGTTTTACAAAGTTTACTGTGACGTGGTTTTATTGAATGCATTATTTGAACAAATTCGTATTTTAGTTCATTACGTTGTTTAAATTAATAACAGCAATGATGTAAAAAATTGGGTTTACCAACTTATTTTTTATTTTTAATCGATATCCCTGGTTTATTACAAAAATTAGGAATAGTTATCTATTTTTTAGCCGACCATACCAACAGGTATGGTAGGTTATTAAGATCGGCAAAAAAAGTTTTTTTAATTTCACTCAAAATGAGTTATTTGGGTCCTAAATGACCCTAAATATAAAATATTTTTATGGTGTCTGTCTGTCCGCCTGTCCGTCTGTAACACGATAACTCAAAAACCGCTAAACCGATTTTAACCAAATTTGGCACAAAAATACTATGGCACCCGAGAATCTGGCCATTCGTTTTTGGCGGGGGTGGGGGTTGGTACGGGTATGGGAGGGGGTTAAGAATTTTAAAACTCCAAAATTACAGTAGCTAGCGAAATAAGATTAGGAATAATATTTGCAACAAAATTTGTAATAACATCAAAATCAGTCAAAGTCGCAGTTTTTGAGATAAAAAAAATTGGAAAAATTCCTTTACTTTGAAATTAAAATAACTGCCTACCAACTTTTTATTAACATATTTTAGTATGGGCGGCTATACCGGGTGGCCAACTAAGAATGGACGCCGGCTGTATATCAGAAACTACTTATCGTATAACTTTGGGAAATTCGAATGCATCAAAACTGAACTTAAACGTTTTGATCTTTTGACGTAACCAATTTAGCTTTTTTTGCTTCCCCCCCTAGCCTACCATCATTTTTAGACCATAGCAATCCTAAGCGGCAGCCTAACATGATTTGTTCTTAATATCTCCGGTTAGAGACAAGATAGAAAGTTACAGTTTGCGCTGATATTTTCAAAATTTTGTGCTCTATTTAACTGTGTAGAGAAATATAGCCCTATTTATATTTTTTATGCAATATATCTGTTAGTGATATCAAACAGCGCCCTCTGGTCAATACGAAAAAATTATGTAAACCAAATTTATACTGGATATCATTAAGGAAGAAAAGCTCTTTAAACGAGCCCCTAGTTTGTTTTAAATCGGTTAACTAAACCAGAGTTATAAATGTTATAACCTAAACCCGTTCACCGGTATTTTTGAGAAAACCCTGTTTTCTGATTATTATCAGAGAAACGCCCCTAGCGGACATTTTTCGAACTTGAAAATACTTCCAGCGATTTCTCTTGGTCGATTTTACTTATTAAATTTTTTCTCCAATGTTATACGATACGTTTCTGAGATAAAGCCGACGTCAATTTTAGTTGGCCACCCGGTACGTGCCCTCAGCGCCATTTTTTTAAGATTTTTATTATATTTTTAATATTTTATTTCTACCTACATAGATCTGGTAAATGATGCTAAACCTGTTCTTTTTGTCATCAAAGGTGGAAAGATCGTACTGTCAGTACCACCGATTTTGTCACATTCTCACATTCCAAACCGCTTGTTTTGTTGGCCATCGAAAGTTATGATTCTACCGACGTCTTGGTAGTTTTTCACACCCTGTATGCGACCTGTTTACCAGGCGTAGCATTTTTCTAACAAATAAGAACATGTTTGAAGCAGTGGGGCTGAACACTAAACAGCCACAGCCACCAAACATGTTTGCTTTTACATCAGATGCGCGTTTAGCTAATCATGTTAGGACATCAGCAGATGATTACAACTGAGTTTTATTCCTAGTTTTAATCATCATCTGTTGATTGGTGATGCTAACATGGTTAGCGGCACGCGTCCGGTGTGTAAAAGTAAAAGTGTTTTTGGTGTATTGTGGTGATTTAGTGTTTTATTTTGCTGTTGTAACACCAACGGTTCCAACCCTCAACTGTAATATTGAATTATGTGAATTTTTGTATCGCTTATGACGTTTTTCAGTTTAAAATAAATGATGAAGAGATTTCACGTTCAGAGATTTTATAAAAAGTTTGTTATTCTAACACTGTTTACAATATATTCAAACTTGTAAACAAACAATTTTCATTCATTTTCAATAAATTAATAAGAACGGACACAAAAATAAAGTAAAACGCATTTTTTACGAATTTTTGACAACAGAAATATAACTTCCCTAAGAAACCCATAGAAATTAAAAACATTTTATGATAACTGAAATGTGAAGCTAAAGTTATAAAAATAAATTATTTTCTACAAAACTGCAAACCTTGAATGTACAGTGTGGATCATTTTGGTTGTTTCTATAGGGTATCTAGGAAACCGTAAGAAATATTCAAATTTTGATACTGCAGTCTCGGGTTCTTTTTTTGAAAAAATAACAATAACGCAAACGGATCGTGGCTATCTTGATCGGTTTCGAAGCTACAGGGGGATTCTCAAATTTTGTACTTTATTTCAGCGACCACGAAAAAATGAATTATACATTCTAAAGGCACTTTTCTGTGTAGAATGCAGTGGCGTAGTCAGACTTTTCTCGAAAAACATATTTTTTTAGATAGAATAGATTGTTTTTTTAAATAGAACCCCCTGTATATTTTTAAATTTCCTGATTCAGCTTGGCATGGGCTTTTCGAAAATATATAACACTCTATATTTATTTGCACTATTAACTTCAGCATTTTATATTTTTCCTAAAATATCCAGTTACTGGTAGGCCGCGCCGAGTAACAAAGTAAACGGTTGTCATGGTGATCGGAAGATACCTTTGATGGATGCGTGACATTTCATTTCAACAGATTGAAGTGTGTGTATTTTAAATAATAAAAATAAGTAAATTTGAAAATTTTGAGAAATATTTATAATATTCTAGAATGTTATATTGAGTCTAACAAACATAAGCAAATTGCTGCTGATTTATCCTAAGCGCGAGCAACCAACCCCAGCCATTTTTAAAAGGTTAAAAAATAGTTTAATCCTAGCCGTCTAGATCACCTGATATCACTCCCTTGTACTTTTTTCTCTCGGGCTTTCTGAAAAAGGAAATTTATCGAAATGCAGATAGAACATTAGAAGATTTACAAAATAGTTTTGTTGTGGCTTAGCAAAGTGTAACCAACATACACATTCGAGAAGGCGGGGTGGGGAGCAGGTGCCAACCCTGTCTAGATAATAATAGGTAGCAGTTTGAACATTTAATGTAGTCTTTGTGTTTTTATTTTTTTTATACTAGCTGAGAAGCCCGATCTGTTGAGTTTGTATTAAAATATGTTCTTTTGTTTCTGTCACAATTATTTTTTATTTGCTTCGTATTGTTCGATTTTATTTAATTGCTAATACATGGGGTAACTTAAAAGTAGATATTCGCTTGTTCTTTGGCATGTCCTACCAAAAGGAAAGTCGATATCTTTAAATAAATTGGAATTTTAAAGTTAATAGTGAAAATAAATATATATTGTTATATATTTTAGATATGCCAAGCTGAATCAGGAAATTTATAAAGTTAAATTTTGTTTAACTTTTCTACGATATCGTGTGTTTTTAACAACATCACTTTTTTGAAAACATTATTTTAAAATCGCTTAGTGGGAAGTGGGCAATTCGGGATATTTGGCGAGGAAGTTATTTTTATGGCAGCCCAATAATACATGTAATACCATAATAATAATACATAGGAATGACAGGTCTAATGTCAAACTATCAAATTTCGGAACGAACTTTCGATATATGTGACAGGCTTTTTTTATTTCACACGATAACTTCAAATTTCGGATGTCAAAATTATCGATTTCTACGAGACTCCGGCTTATTTGAAAGTAGATATTCGCTTGTTCTTTGGCATGACCTACCAAAAGGAAAATCGATATCTTTTAAATAAATTGAATTTTAAAGTTAATATTGAAAATAAATATATAATGTTATATATTTTTAGATATGCCAAGCTGAATCAGGAAATTTAAAAATATACAGGGGGTTCTTATCAGGGCCGTATCTAGACCAAAATTTCGGGGGTTTATCTTTGGGGGTAAGTACAAAAGCTGCTAGAAAAAAGACAATAAAAATCGCTTTGGGCTATACTCAAATCTAAATGAAAATAAAATTTTAAAAAGAACAGGTAAAAATTATTAATCTTAAAGGATAAACTGGTCTTTTCCCAGGAAAAACGATTGACTACCTCTTCGATATCGATATTTATTTCTCAATGTACGCTTAATAGAGCAAGTCCTGTCAATCGCTCCTGACCTGTAGAGTTACGTAGGAAGTCCATCAATCGTCTTATGCCGCAACCGCACATGCGGCATTTAGCGAACTCCGAGCGCTCATCAACTACCGAACGCTCGTGATCGGACTTCGCCTTTCCATCCATACATGCGGGCTTTGATAGCAACAACATAGAGACGAGCGCTCGTTCTCGTCGCCGAACTCCGACTTCCTCATCCACACACATAGGAAATCGGCGAAACCCCGATCGGAGATCGCCGAATACCGCATGTGCGGTTGCGGCATTAGGGTTGAAAAAGACCTTTCTGGTGTAGCTGTTGACACTGGTAGAGTTGCTAAGATCATTAATAAAATGTATATATTTGGAAATATACACTGGTTACACTCCGATTATCGTTTCGATGGCGTTTTTAGGTCGGTCGACTACAGGTAGCTGCTTCCATTTTTGCCGCCACAAGTCTAGTTCTGCCGCTAAAGTGTCATAGTCCAAGAATTCTTTGTCTAATAGCAATAACAAACGTTAATCACGTTAATGACCAGCAAAACACATAACATTCCAAATCTTGTCCTTGTCAAACTTTTGCTGTTTTAAACACTTGAATGTTGAAAGTCGAAAATCGAAAATGACATTTGCTTTCAAAGTGGAAAAGTGAGGTTAGGGTGTATAATGTATATTCATCAGTGACTAAAGAATACAAGGACAAATAGCACCCGAGACCAAACTGTGACCATTCTTCCAAACAGTGCCATATTCTTCCAACTTCCAACAAATATTTACTTAACATTGCCGCTTGAAGGGATATTTATATTTTTGATATTATATGTTTTCACTACGCCTATGGTGTATCGGGTGGTATCATACTAATTAATTACGAAAAAAACGTATTAAAATGTTGACAAAAGGTACATAACTAGTATCGACGTATAAGTACATATCAGTACATATAATATCAGAAAATAATTATCGAATTTAATAAAAAAACGCTAAAAGGTGTAGGGGACTGTTTATTTCTATAAAACGTAACTTCAGGCTCTTTTCTTATCATTGCGCCTTACACTTGAAAGCTGAACTAATTACCATTGTAATAAAGTTTATACAAAGTTCACTACACACAACCAACCATTAAAAATCGCTAAAATTGTCGCTGATGACGCTGATGATTCATTCGTTATGTCTAAAAGTTGGCGTCTAAGGTCACAAATTCTGCTGCAGCCCGTATATGGGCGTTACATGTCCTTGTATTCTTTAGTCATTGATATTCATCCATCTTCTTCTTTCTTCTTTTTGTTTCATTCTTACTTACTTAATGATCATTACTTTTTAAAAATTTTCGGCCATAATTTCGGCGGGGGTTTGAACCCCCAAAACACCCCCCCAGATACGGCTCTGGGTTCTATTAAAAAAAACATAGGTATAGTTAATATCTCTTTACTTATTTTTTTATTATTTAAAAGACACACGCTTCAATCTGGTGAAATGAAATGTCACGCATCCATCAAAGGTATGTTCCGATCACCATGAAAACCGTTTACTTTGTTACTCGGCGGCGCGGCCTACTACTAACTGGATATTTTAAGAAAAATGTGAAATGTTGAGGTTAATAGTGAAAATAAATATAGAGTGTTATATATTTTCGAAAAGCCCATGCCAAGCTGAATCAGGAAATTTAAAAATATACAAAGGGTTCTATTTAAAAAAAAACATAAATATAGTTAATATCTAAAAAAATATTTTTTTCGAAAAAAGTCTGACTACGCCACTGCATTCTACACAGAAAAGTGCCTTTAGAATGTATAATTCATTTTTTCGTGGTTGCTGAAATAAACAAACTATCGAACATCTTAAAAAAGTACAAAATTTGAGAATCCCCCTGTAGCTTTGAAACCGATCAAGATAGCCACGATCCGTTTGCGCCATTGTGATTTTTTCAAAAAAAGAACTCGAGACTGCGTTATCAAAATTTGAATATTTCTTACGGTTTCCTAGATACCCTATAGAAACAACCAAAATGGTCCACCATGTACAGGGTGGGTCAAATTCGACGCTTTTAAATGGAAACACCCTTTTCTATAGGAGATAGACAAAAACTAATATCGGTGTCTGGAGCTCAATTTTTATCAAAAACATGATGCTGAAAACCGCATATCAATATCTGTTACCGTTTCGAGTTGGCGGGGTGTAAAAATGTGCATTTTTAACAAATCGCTGGCGGTCTTTTGTTATGGAAAATTTCGTATTTTTATGAAAACATTTCCAAAGCACCTTTTTAGGTAGAATTTAATGGTTTAAGTATGTTTTTTTTTAAATTAATAATTTAAGAATTATCAACAGAAAATTTGATTTTTTATATGAGACACCCTGTATATCTTTAATTTATTGAAAAGAATTTAAAATTACCTTTCTAAAAATATAACACACTTGATATTTTGCTCAATTCCTCTTCGAGATATAGGGTATATAAAAATTCGCCCGCTTTAAATAAGTAGGCTTTGAACGGCACCGGCTTTAATGCAAAAAAAATCTAGCTGTGAGCATCAATTAAAACGAAAATAATATTTGCTATGAGAGATGCAGAATTTTATAACAATTTAAAATATATTTAACCAACATCAACACATTTAAACTATATCTAATAACAATAAAAGTAAATAGCAAACCAAGACATGAGATTTTGCTACAGGTGTTCGACATATCCACCGTCTTCTGTTATGGACAGACGGGGCAGTTTTTGAACATTTCTCGCGGAATTCATTAACTCAGTGGGGGTGAAAGATACCCTCTCATAACTGCTAAGTATTTCTAATTTTTGTCTAGATTATATGGAAGAATAAGGAACCTTTACTCTTCCGCAAATATATCCATAGGATTAGATCCA
Organism: Sitophilus oryzae; assembly: GCF_002938485.1. Lineage (NCBI taxonomy): Eukaryota > Metazoa > Arthropoda > Insecta > Coleoptera > Curculionidae > Sitophilus > Sitophilus oryzae. The sequence goes on from NW_022146844.1 coordinate 8,275, forward strand.
TGGGCACTAAGCCAGGCGGCCTCGACGGCCAACGGCTGGGATCTTTGTTAGCTATTCAATTATTCTTGAAATTGGCTACAAAAATTTGCTGATAACTTCAGCGTTCAGAGGCGGTGCGTCCGTCGTCTTGCTGGAAAAATATGTTTTCGGGTTCCATTAAGAGCATATCCATCAATAAGGGGTCCAAAGCCTACTAGTTAAAAGTGGCGAACTTTTAAAAATTCTGTATTTCGAATGGGATTATAACAAAATATCAAGTCTGCTATATTTTTGGAAAGGTAATTTTCAATTCTTTTCAGTTAATTAAAAATATAGAGGGTGTACCAAATAAAAAATCAATTTTTCTGTTGATAACTCTTAAATTATTAATTTTAAAAAAATTATACTTAAACCATTAAATTCTACGTAAAAGGGTGTTTTGGAAATGTCTTCATAGAAACACAAAATTTTCCATAGCAAAAAAGTTACAGCGATTTGTTAAAAATGCACATTTTTGAAAAACACCCCGTAACTCCGAAACGGTAACAGATATTGATGTGCGGTTTTCACCATTATCTTTTTTATAAAAATGGAGGTCCAGACACCGATATTAGTTTTCGTCTATCTCCTATAGAAAAGGGTGTTTCCATTTAAAAGCGTCGAATTTGACCCACCCTGTACATACATAACTTTTTAAATACAGTTCATGCTAACATAGGTTCTGCAGTTGCCCCACATGGATCGTGCAAATCTGATTCTTGAGATTTTTGTTTTTTGTCATTTCTTCGTTGACACACAACATCTCTTTCGTTTCTGATGTTGATTATTCAATTTTCTCTCTTTTATAAGTAAGAGATTCAGAATCAAAGTTATAGTTACTCTTCGGAGAAAAATCATTGTCTCCGATGATCTTCATCTCACTTAAGTCTCTTTAAGTTCATCAAACCACTCAATTAATGCTTTCTTAAAATTAGCGTCCGAGAAAGGCACACTTTTTAGACTACCCACCATCCTAATAATGAAACATTCTTGGCGTGGTGGTGCCACACAAACCCCAATGAAAGTTTAGCATCCGCTGGTAGGAACAATACTTGATAAAAACAGGTGCGTCTTTAACAGTTGCATATGGGTATCTAAACTTAAAGGTAAATGGCGCGGCGAGGCCTAAATGTTAAACGTAAAAATTTTACTGAAGTTTAAATAGTGCTTGGGGTCCGCTAGACCCCACCACGCCAGTTGAGGGTTAAACAGAAAAAAAAAACAGCAGCATTGGACATTATTTTCTACAGCGAGCTACGTCATCGAGAGGGCGGGATTATTACTTTATTATACAGGGTGGCGCCTCTCATACGTCGCGGAAGATCCAAGGAGAACGGTACTTTATATCGAAATGAAATGTTGGCAGCATATGTAGGTTAATTGAAAGCATTATATAAAAATATATAGAATTATACAGTTTCCCCCCAAAAAGTTACGCATCAATGTTGTGTTTTTTCTAATGGAACACCCTATATATTCATTGATTTTCGGATTCTAGGAAAAAAATAAAGGTTTTAAAAAGTTTTGTTAAAGAAGCATATACCTAAAATCTAAGGATTTTGACATATTTCACATTTTGCGAAAAATGAAGAGTAAATTTTAAATTTCGATAACAGAGCTACCGAAATTTTAGT
>NW_022146845.1:0-7179 GCF_002938485.1 Sitophilus oryzae
TTTATAGCCCTCTTCGTTTCTGAGCTACAGGGTCTTTTTGAAAATTTTGCAATTTGGGACACCCCCTGTATCTCTGTTATTGTTAAAGGTATTGAGACGGTGAAAACTGTTTATTGTAGAACTTTTTACGTAGAATACAGTGGCGTAGTCTGTTATTCTACGAAAAGGATATTTTTAAAGATATGAACTAAAGTTATGTTTTCTTAAATGGAACACCCTGTATATTTATAAATTATATGATCTGGCTTGCCATAAGCTTCTCAAAAATATATAATTCTCTATATTTATTTTCATTATTTAATGCAATATTTAAAAAAATATATTAAAAGGTAATATTTAGTAGTAGGCCATGATTGATAATAAAAGAAACTAAATAATTCTTAAAAGTAATACTGCTATCTGTCTCTTGTTTTATTTTGAGAGCCACTAATTAATTCTTTGTATATTAGGGAAACTTAAATCTCTACCGCTATTTGTAAATCTTGGAAGCTATCGTACCGGAACTTTTAAATATTCCTTTAGCTAATTTACGTGAAATATACTGTCAGCAAGATCGGACTCTCCCTCACAACTTAACTTACAACGAAAATATTAGAATTTTGATTAATTATTATTTCTCCACTCAATGAATTGGAACCAATATACCCATATGATAGCCTCCCTGATTCCCGGATTTGTCCGTTCTCGATTTCTGATTTTGGGGATTTTTGAAATATGAAATATATCGTGGCAACTAATACGATGTCGAACACCTGGAAAATGCTTTAATAATACAAACTTTTAGATATTTGCAAACCCATCCCATTATAATAAATTCCGTTATAAAAAAGAGAAAAATATATTCAGAGGTCCAGTAGTAACAGTTCAAAAGTAAAATATATCAATTCCAAATAAATTTTTAATATGTGTATTGTCTATTTTAGTAAATACCATTTTGGATTTTGTTATTTATCACGGCATACTAATAAGAAAATGATATATTTTAAATATTGCAGTAAATAGTGAAAATAAACATAGAGTGATATATTGAGAAGCTCATAGCAAGGCGGATCATATGATTTATAAATATACAGGGTGTTCTATTTGAAAAAATATAACTTTAGTTCATATTTTCAAAAACATTTTTTCCGTAGAAAAACAGACTACGCCACTGTATTGTACGTAAACAGTTCTACAAGAATCAATTTTCACCTTCTCGATATCACCCATAATAACGGAGATAAGGGGGCTGTCCCAAATTACAAAGTTTTTGAAAGGACCCTGTAGCTCAGAAACGAAGAGAGCTATGAACATTTTGATTACTATACGGCATCTTCCGTTTGACAAAAAAGTGGCACAGGCTTGTGCAAACCGCACTCTTCTATCTTTACGAATAACGGAGATACCGTATGATTTCAACTAAAATGGGACACCCTGTACAGAATATCCGTAACTTTTTCATAAGTTTATTTTTAAAGTAAGATAGATTTAGCTGGAGAAAACCATTTCAGTATAGTACAATTTCTTATTAAGTATTAGTAATACCACTTAAAAATTTTTAACATTATTGTACAATATTATCATCCCAATATGGTATCAACATATTTTAATTTGATCGCCCTTCCATAATTCGTGACGGTTGAATACTTAATAACTAACTGCACGATTGGCTCCCTGATTGACGTATACACAAATATGCTCTTTGCTATCGTGTTACTTATTGGTCAATAATTAATTTGATTAGCTAATTTACAGCCATTTGATGTTACAGTACATATAAGTAAGGCCTAGCCTAGAAAGGCATTAGATTGTATACTCAATTATGAATGCGTAGACGTTTACATGTTCAATCCGAATAACAAACGATAGGTATTGATAAATGAAATTATAACACAATTTGAACTGAATTTATCATGTATTTGTTAGATATGTTTCTAAACAGTTCATGTAGTATTTGCATAAAGAAAATTAAATTGATTATATTGTTACGGATTTCGTGGATTCACTAATTTAAACTCACGAATAAATACTTAACGAATTTATTTTCTCATTATATACACACAATTTATACTGATTAACAACACACAATTAACTATTTAAAAAAAAATCCTTCGCCAAATTGTCACGATTCACAATTTAAAACGGTGTATTTTCAAATTTCAAACTTCTCAACTGTCGATCGCGCGCCTTTGTATACTCTACTGACTGTTTCTGGAACTTTCTAAAATTCTCAGTATCATTCTGCCTTCTACTAGTAAATTCTGCCGCCTGATTCGCTTACTTTTCTACTTGGTTAAGAGATGACGCCTCAACAACAATGTCCTCAGATAGTCCTCAACCAGCAATACACTTGCGGTTTGTTCACTTCTCCAAACCAAACCACATACACCTTGACAATATTGTAATAAATATAGTATAGAAGAATCAACGAGAAGATCCATGGCTGTTCCAAAATCAAAGCAGGGACAGGGATAGGAGTATTTGGCGGAAACCCCATGAGCAATGAGGACCTATCCCAGCATCCTTCAGGCAGAAATCTATGCTATCATAGAAAACACATAAAATTTGGCAAAATATGGGCAGTATTTTTGTTTTTTTAAATAAGTATACCGCCAAACGGCAGATATCTTTATACCGAGTGCGTCTCAAAAGTGGCTCACCCCTATAACTTTTTTATTTTTTCAGATAAAAACACGAGATTTGGTACGTTAGTATATGACATAAATTAGGATTGATTGACGTATTCAATTGTTTTTGGTCACTTCATGTTTCACCGGAAATAATGACTTTTGATTTTTAAATGACACCCTCGTTATATTTTTACTTTATTCGATAGAAAATAACACACTCAATAGAATGACATATTATATGTCCGCTTTGAAATTTATGCTTAAAAAAATCGTATTATAAACTTCAATGTGGCTGTGTTAAAAACACTAATTTTTAATCAAGGAGTCTTGGAAAAATAGATTTGATCGTCTAATGTTTTTCGTGTCTTGTCCTGGCCGGTTAAAAGATGCCCAAATCGTATTTTTAATGATATCTCAATTTTTTTCAAATGGAACACATTAGCATATTTGAAAGAATTCATTTTTTACGAATACTTTGGTATTTCACTCACTTTGGTATTTCGAGTCAAATTGTCGTTATGAACCGCATGTTACAATTTCAAACAAACGATATACAAAAATGTAATAAGTTGACATATATATATATATATATATATATATATATATATATATATATATATAATATGTAATTCTATTCAGAGTATCATTTTTTGTCGAATAAAGTAAAAAAATACCGAGAGTGTTATATACCAAATCTCGTTTTGTTTCACATGAAAAAATAAAAAAGTTATAGCGGTTCTTTTTTTCTTAATCTAAGACTACAACCGCCGCGCCGTACTTGTAAAATTTGTAAACCGTCTAACTCCGGTCTTCTTTTGCATCATTTGTCTATACGGTCGCTACCGGCGATGATTTAGCCAGTTTTAATTAATTTTGTTTAGTTAAGTAGTCACTTTGCAATAGATAATGCAGTAGTTTTGGTATTCTACCATGGACAACGCTCTTAATTCTTTAGGTGAAAAGTTTCGCCAAACTCCTGCCAAACCGTAAATTTTATTCTTTATTCGGAGTTAACAGCGTGCACCGTAAGGCGCTTATTTCACGGGAAAGTTTTCTATCGGGAAATCTGCATTATCGACCCCAGGCGAAAGCAGCCGAGCTTCATGCATGATACATTCGACACATCCAAGATATGGTGTTGTTCGTGTAATACATTCACCACATTTTACATTAAGTAGTTTACGTAGAGACTCACCTATGTTTTAGGAGGTTTATTAAGAAAATCGGAAAATGGGAGTGTTTGAGAGACCACTAGTGCCAGTACGGGTAGCTTTTATACAATGGAGATACCAGGGAGTGATGAGATGAAAAGAAAATAAAACACACAATTAACTATAACGTAACACTAGGTTTTTATTTAACAAATTAATTATGTACAGTAGTAATCAAGGAAATTTACGTTCTCGAATTGTAAGAATAGTAAAATAAAATGAATGCTTAGAAACTCGCAAAGCAAAATTTATACTAACAACCGTGTACCTCTAGAGTTCTGATTGATTATTCCCAATACGCAACTCTCTGACTGACTCTATCACTTGAACACAAGACGCGTTCCCGAAGTGACGTTCAGTTATACACAGAGACGCGGTTCCCGGATCGGCGGCGATGTTAACATGGTCAATGTTATCATGTTGACATGAATCAAAAAACAAAATGCTGAGGTTGTCATGGTTTTAACCGTAAAATTATATTTTAGGAAAATTTAGACACGAAATTATTGCACAGAGTGCTTTAAAGTTAGGATAAAAAACAACCTCTCTATTAACCCTCTATAATATGCCAAATACTAAAGTTTATAAAAAAATTAGCTTTCGAATTAAAGTTGATATAATTATATACAGTTTGCTAAAAAATTCATGAAAATAAGGCTAAAAATAACTTATTGAACTTTTTAATATAGGCGGCTGGTTTAAATTATGCAATCAAAACAATCAAATAATTGATTTTACGTCAAATTTTCGTTAGTGGCTATTAAGTGCTAGTTATAAAATAACGGAGATAAGAAGGGGGCCAAAAAACGGAACATTTTCAAATTCGCTCTGTATTTCAGAAAACAAGAAGGCTAGGGCAAATCTGTTTCGTTTCATAAAAAAGTAGAATGATGTGAAAACCGCATCTCTATCTCTACTCGTATCACTACTACTACAAACGAGAAACTCCATAAAACACACCAAAATGAGATACCCTGTACATTAGGGTGGGCCAAAAAAACTAACCTATGGAATTTATTGGTTAAAATGAACCTAATAACCGAAAAAAAAATATCCTCGGAAGTCAGGATTTTTAGCTCAATTTAAAAAGGTGTCGGTGAACAAAGGTGTTCTTGCAGAGCATAAATTTTTCTAAGAAATCTATCTGAGAGTAATCTAGTTTCTCTTAAAAATTTTCATATTTAGTAAAATATGAAAATTTTTAATCAATAAGCACTAAAACTAATTGATTTTTGATTGAAAATTGATTTTTTTCACTTTTCAAAGCTTTCAAATATACGAATTATTGAACTGAAAAAAATTACTCTCAGATAGATTTTTTAGTAAATTTTATGCTCTACAAGAATCCGCGATGTAAACTTTTTAATCGGAAACCTTTTCTATGTTATGGTACTTTTAATGGAAAAAGATTTTTTTACGTGTTATTTAAATGGAAAACTTTGAATGTTCACCGACACCTTTTGAAGTGAAGCTAAGTGAGCTAAAAAATCCTGCCTTCCGGGGATATTTTTTTCTCGGTTATTAGGTTCATTTTAACCCATAAATTCCATAAGTTAGTTTTTTTGGCTTACCCTACTGTACAGGGTGTCTCATTTTGGTTGAAATCATACGGTATCTCCGTTATTCGTGAAGATAGAAGGGTGCGGTTTGCACAAACCTGTGCCACTTTTTTGTCAAACGGAAGATACCGTAAACAAAATTTTCATAGCCCTCTTCGTTTCTGAGCTACAGGGTTTTTTGAAAATTTTGCAATTTGGGACACTCCCTTTATCTCTGTTATTGTTAAACATATCGAGACGGTGAAAACTGTATTGTAGAACTACAGTTTCACATAGAATACTTTCTAATTCGTCGAGTCGACTCGTAGCAAATGTGCAGGCAGAAATCGCTCCGTAAAGTTTTATAAATTGTAGTTGTTTTACGAAGTGTTTTACTTCAAATTTAATATCGACAGATTCGTCGAAGTTTAAAGAATAATATAGTGATTATGAAATCAAGTAATTATTCCAAAATTTGTGCATGCAGTGCAGTTTTATTTTGAGGGATATTTACTCTAAAAATGTCCAAGTGTGGTTTTTGTGATTCCTCGGCGCGGAGGCCGATGATAACGTGTGGAGGAATTTGCCGGAAAAAATTTCACGCCGATTGTGCGTCGGTTTCACCTGAATGGATCAGCACCTTGAATTCTAATAATGGAATATACTGGAAGTGTCGTACATGCAGAAATTTCGAGTCTGATGTTATTGAAACTAAAATGAAAGATATGTTGCAGAGTAAGTGTGATGACTTAATGAAGAGTTTTGCTGATAAAATGAACGAAATGAAAAATGAAATTATTACTTCTACTTTAAATGCGGTTGGTTCAAAAGCTGATATTGCACCAGGTGGATCTAATGAACAACAGATCACTTACCCAAAATATTCAGAGATGGTTAAGTCGATCCCTTCTAGAAAGATTATTGTCAAACCGAGAAATCAGGACCAACCGAATTTGGTGACCAAGTTGGATATAATGCAGAAAATCGAATCAAATAGTATTACTCATATTGCATTTGAGAAAGTTAAGCCAGTTGCTAATGGTGGTTATGTGCTCAGTACAAATCCCGATGTTGCATCAAGATTTCATTCTTTTGTCTCAGAGAAGCTGTCCGACAGATACGAAGTAAAAGAACTAAATGATCCACAACCAGTGATTAAGATTGTTGGTCTTTCTAAACATTATGAAGAGAACAGCCTCATCAAGTTAATTAATTTTCAGCAAAAGCATCTTATTGCCGATCAGGCCCAGTTGAAAGTTTTAAAGTGTATACTAAACGTACAAACATATATATCAAGGCAAACTGCAGGTTGACTCTGTCACGTTCAAGAATATGTTAGGGATCGGTAAGTTAAACGTAGGTTTAGACACCTGTACTATTTATGAATCCTTAGATATTTCTCGCTGTTTTCAATGTAATGGTTACAATCATACTTCTAAAAATTGCAAAAGTTCTCAGTGTTGTCCACTGTGCTCTGAGGAGCACACAGTTAAGGAATGTAAAGCTGATAAAATCCATTATAAGTGTAGTAACTGTTTTAATTTAAAAGAGAAACAAAAATTAAGTATCGCCATAAGTCACGCTGCCTGGGACCACAGAAATTGTTATGTTTACAAGCAAATTTTGGAAAATGTTAAATCTGAGATACTACCATCTAAGTAGCAATTAGTGAATTTCATAGGGGAAACGGAGTATAGATCTGTGTCTGAACGGCGCGTACTTTCTGATAATTATACTTGTCTTAGGAACAGATCTTAAATATATATTAAAAACAATAATAAATAAAACGACAATACGTAACTGAACGGTGGGCATACCGAT
>NW_022146845.1:11954-24236 GCF_002938485.1 Sitophilus oryzae
CTCAAATGCTTCGTTCAGTTACGTATTGCTACAAAAAAAACCTCTTCAGTTTTTAATGTAATAAATGTGGCATGTTTTTGAATGTATTAAACTACAATTCCCTGATATGAGGACAGTTTCTATATTATTATCTCTCTCTTTTATTAAAGGTTGTATCACTAAAATTCAATTCACATTATTTGTACAATACAAGAACTCACTGTATAATACAGACAGAACCCTATATAATATAAATACAATTTCATTCTGATATTAATGTAATAATATTTCAAAGACCAATATAGAATATACACTTGAATACGGTTACTTAATCATATTATAATAGAAATCCTTCATTCCGATATTAGAATACTTAATATAGATTTCAAAGACCAACAAGTATATAATCAATGTATAGCTCGAGTTTCCACTTAAATGTCGTTACGTTAGGAAGTACCTATTCGCGACATCGGTAGATTGTTCAGGTAGTTAATGACAGGAAATTCAATAACACTTAACCCTTAACTGGTTAGCCAAACAGCATTGTCCGAAACAATGCTGCTTTAAATGAATTTAGCTAGCCTCCTAAGATCAACAGACCCTTTGTTTCGACGTTTATCTCCGTATAAATGAAGTTCTTTACATATACAGGATGGCGCCTCTAATACGACGCAGAGGGAGGTTCCAAGGTGAACGACAGTTTGTATTGAAATGAAATTTTGTGAGCATATGTAGGATAATTTAGAGCATTTTTTTTTTAAATATAGGAAGTTCTACAGGGTGTCACGAAAAAAAGTTACCCATCGAAGTCTTGTTTTTTGTAATGGAACATCCTATATATTAATTGATTTCGGATTCTACGAGAAAAATAAAGGTGAGTTTCTAGAAGTGTATGACTAAAATGTAAGGTTAGTGACATATTTAATATTTTCACAAAATAAAGAGGATCAAACCTTAAATTTCGATAAAAGCTACCTAAATTTGAATTTACCCGGCATAGCCTTAATAGTTGAAACAAAAAGTTATACAGGGTGAGACAAAAGTTATATTATTGAATATGGGCTTTTTAAAAAGCAAGTTACTCTTTTATTGGAACACCCAGTATATTATTCCGACATTCATTGACGAATTCATGTGTCTTCAAAATACTATAAAGGTTTGCCTATCTTTTAAAAAATACTTTCCTATTTTAGATATTTTTATTTTTATGATTTAGTATCAGTAGATCTTTATAATTTGATAAAATCTAGGTGGCTTGACAGTACTTTGTCGACAACATGAGACAACGAAAATAATGAGAGACATAATTGTAGCTGCTTTTGAAAGCAGAACTCCACATGTGCCTTTTAATATGAAAAGATCTTTTGAAAATAAAATCAGTTTATGCAGTGAACAGGAAAGGAAGCATTTTGAGCATTTGATTTTATCTAGCTAATTTATATCACATAATTATACGGTTATATCTAGTTTTTTTTCTGTAATAATTAAAATATGTTTTAAACGTATATCATTTTATTACCGTTGAATTCTTCTACTTTGCATTCTTTATTTTTTGTTAAATTAACGAAAGGTATGTCACAGCCACCTAGATTTTATCACATAATACTGACAAGATTTACTGGCGCAAAATCATAAAAATGAAGATATATAGGAAAATCTTTCTTTAAGAGGTAGGCAACCTTTATAGTATTTTGAAGATATATCAATTTTCCTTTGAATATCGGAATAATATACTTGGTATTCCATTTAAAATAATGGAGTAATTTTCATTTAAAAGTGGCCAATCTGTAATATTAATTTTCTCTCACCCTGTCTAACTTTTCGGGTCAAATTTTAATTTGGTTTAACATACAATGGTTACTTTAACTAAACATCAGACCATACGGGATAAATTACAATTTAGGTAACTGTTAATGAAATTTAAAATTTATTCTTCATTTTCACAAAATGTGATATATGTCAAAGACCTTACATTTTAGACATATGATTCTTTAATGAAACTCACCGTTATTTTTTTCCTATAATCCGAAAATCAATTAATTTGTAGAATGTTCCATCACAAAGAAAATAAATTTGATGCGTAACTTTTTTTGAGGATACCCTGTAGAACTCTATATATTTTTCTGAAATGTGTTCAATCAACCTACATAATATGGTCCTAAAATATAGTTTCGATATAAGCCACCGTTCTCTTTAGAGCCTCCGCGTCGTATGCGTGCCACCCTGTACTTTAGAACTTTTGGTAATCAAAAGTTAAATATATAACTCATTCGTGTAACAATACAGAATTAAAATAAATAAATAAAAAAATGAGGATATTCAATAGATATAGCAGTACACAGTATACATTAGTATTAAAATATGCCTATCTTACATTCACAGAAAGAAAGAACAAAGAAATAATTAGCGAATAATTTATGATACTAGGTATAGGTATGTATATTGTTAAAAAATGCACTCATACATGGTGCACTACTGGGTGCAATTTTTTATTGTTAAATTATTGTAAGCCAAAGAAAACAAGAAAATAAATAAAAAAGTTGAAACAGGCAAAACTACTGGAAACAATTTATAAAATCTGTCACGCCCACATTCATTCATGTTTTCTTATGCTAATGTCTACATTCCTTACAGAAATAAATCAGATAGATTTCTGAATAAGACATTTGACATACAATATTAACATTTATATAGGTTCAACATACAATTCTCTTCAAAATTGGGAAGCATATAAATATGATTGACAACATGTGTGTATTCAGGCTAAAATACAATTGAATTATGCATATATCATGGCCAGACATATTGTGTTTTATTTTTACACATTTCTCTAATATTGAATGAGGATTAAAATAATTCTAGATTATATGAAATATTTTTAGACAAATAAAATTACATTATGTGTTTCAGAGCCAGACATATTATGAATTATTTTACTTACACAAAATAATTAAAGATTAATATGAGATATTATTTTAGACAAATACCGTATTATCAAAAAAGGCGTCATAGACGGCTGGGAATGATAGAAAATATTTACCCAAGGTCAATCACGCCAAAATTATCATCGGTGGCCAAATATTCGACGCCATTTTAATTCACTCCGTTTAGTTTCGTTTGAGTTTAATTTAAGTATTTCGTCTGAAATTTATAAATATAAAGATAATGAAAATATGAAATATATTATATTGAATGAAAAATACTGGAGAAAACGACGTTTCTGCGTATTAGGTATTGTCCCATGTATGAAAAATGGGTGAGTAAATAAACACTATTTCTATATTTTTAGATCGTTTCAAGATTTTTTGAAATTAAAACAATTTACTGCAAAGTAAAATCATACAGTATACATGATTATACATACAGTATGTGGGGATTTATTCTTACACATTTAATATTAAGCCCAAGAGAGGTAAAATAATTCTAGATTATATATGAAATATTTTCAGACAAACAAAAATTACATTATGTGTTCAAGAATGAACTTATATTATGAATTATTTTTAAAGCAGTACAAAATACATAATTGAATTAATATGAAATATTATTTTCAGACAAATACTATATTATCGAAAAAAAAACGGCGTCAAAGACGGCTGGGGAATAATGTGTCAAATCAACAATTTCGTTCCACCAGGGCAAAATGCCGTCGAAAAGCATTCGACGCCATTTTAATGCTCTGTTTAGTTTCGTTTTTGGAGAGTTTAGTTTAGTGTTTTCGGCTGAAATTTATAAATATGAAGATAATAATGTATACTCGTATTACATGAAGAATCACTGGAGAAACAACGTTTCTTGCATTTAGTAGGTACTGTCCCATGTATATGAAAATAGATTGGTAAATAAACACTATTTTTATATTTTTAGATTCGAAAAAGAAATTGTTGTTATGTATCTCAATGATCCGGCGATTTTTTTTGAAAATTAAAGCTCAATAATTACTTCAAAGGAATTGAAAATCATTTTTTATTATAATAACATTAGTTATCTACAGTACGTGTGATTTATTAACGTACTATTTTAATAAATCTATAAAAGATACATTATGGGATAAATTTGTTCTTTGTACCTATTTATCTTTATTTAAAAATATAAAAAGGGAATTCAAGGTTTATTTCATATTCATTTTTATTTTCAGAAGTTTTTGTTCAATTTACTTCATGCATCTTAGTGTATACCTGGTATTTATATATTTTTATTGATTTTAGTTTAAAATATGTTTTTCTGTTTCAGGTTTTTGTATAAAGGTTTTGCCGTTTGCTTTCTGTGTCCGTTTTTTTTGTCCCTGAGGCTGTGAATACGAGTGTTGTTACAAATTACTGTAAGTCTGCTTGGCGCTTTCAGATGGGCAGGGCGATCACGACGGATAAAAGATGGCCTTAAGTTCAAGGCACCTCGAACTCGCTGACGATTCAGAGGGGACGCTCCGCTCACCACAGCGCTGGTACTTTTACTAATTTACGTTAAAACCGCATAAAAGTAAGTAACTGATATTGAAACGATACAATTCTCTCACATGTTTCAAATAAATATATTTGAATAAATTTTTATTTTTGTTTTATTTATGATAAGAGAAAAATACAAAAATACTTTTTAAACTGAAAGAGAGTCCGCCATTAAATGGCAGAAACGGAGAGTAAAAATGCAGCTATTATGTCAACATGTCAATTGGAAGAATTAGTTCAGGCGACTGGCGGCTTTTGGTGGCGTATCGTGTTTCCACGATTTAACACAGAGTTCTTTCTAGTTTATTATTTTAATGGTTTTTAACTCCGGCAATAACATAACTATATAATTTATTTTAATTGTATTATTTATTTATTTACATTCGTTTCTCTCCATATATTTGTCGTTATATCATGAAGTATCTATTCTACTACTCTATCATAGTATCTACACAAACCATATTTTTTCCAAGTATATTGATTTTTTTTTAATTTTAATTTTTTTAATAAGTTTTTATACCGTGATATTATTTACAAGCTTAAGCACTTCCCACAACTGTATCTGCACAGACAGTAATATATAGTACTTCTTGAAAATTTGTCCTTATCATTTCTAGGGTTGTAGTGTAATTCTTCCTTTGGTTGAAAAGGTCTACTTGATTCCTACTTGTCTACTTGATTCCTAAAATAATAATAACAAATATGTTTCGCATTTCGTATGGGAAATAAATCAGGTCGGAGGTATCTTACAATTTTCACATGATGATTCGATTGCCTACTCGGTAAATTTGGCGTTCTCAGAATTTCCATAAGAAATGTGGATGCTTTAAGTGATGATAAAAAGTTTTGGAAACCGTGACTGAAATCGAGATATGAATATTTTTAAGAAAGATGCTACCACTAAGAGTAAGATCTTTAGCCCCGACAGATGTCTTCCGCTTGTAACTGAAGAGAGAAAGTAGTCGTGTATCTGGATAAGTTATGTAAATCTTATATGCTCAGGAAAAAGATTTATGCTGGTTATGTATAGCCAACAATAATGTTCATTATTTTTTCACAAATATTTATTTTTCTATAGCAATAATATTTCTTAAGTATAATTTTATGGTTTATAACCAATTATAATAACTTTAACACAAAGATACATATATACCAGAATATTTAAATAAATAGTAAACTAAATGAATTAGATTTGTAAGATTTGTCTTTCAGGTTTTATGTAAGTATTTTGTTACAAAAAAATAAAATTTATAATACTAAAAGGCCAGGATGTTGGGAATGTTTTATTATTTAATTATTACGATTACTTTAATTTATTTATATTTTTTCTTCCTCAACATCTTTTATAATTAAAAAAAGAATGAATTATGCAATTTATTATTTACTTTTTTTATTAATTATTCTGAGCATAAATTTGTATATTTATAATGAGATACTGAATAAAATTTTTAGACTTACTTAATTGTTTCTGAAAAAAAGAAAAAAAAATATTAAACCTATAGGCTTGGTGCATTCTCCGCCGGTGCTGCCACCGCCGGAGAATATCGTAAATAACAAATACATACAAATACACGGGTTTAGATGGCGAGTAAACAAAAAAAAATAGTATATAATTATTCTAAAAGTGTTAGAAAGTATAATTTGTGGAGATTCTAAACAAAAAAAAAGGTAAGAAATACAACCTTATATTAAATTTACTAATAGGTATCACAATTAATTGTCTTTATAAACACTAAGAATTAACATTTTTTTAAAACGGGTCTTGGGCCATTCAATTCTCAGATGGACATAAATTTCAACAGGTTTTCAATCGTACTGGCGTTATCAAGACTTCCCATCGAGATAGGTAATACCATCTGGCCAGATACCTTTCACATGTCAGGAAGTAAACCCCAGCCTCGAGACATTTCCTATACCTTGTTGACATTTTAATTGGAAAACATGGGATTATACAGATAAAATTTCATCACTTAACCATTTTTTTGAACTGATTTTTGAATCAAATTCAAAATCATTTTTTTTGATGATATTTTCGATATAAATTTCAAATTTTGTATTTTATTTTACGGATTATTGAATTTATTTATTTTTAGTTAATACGACAGTAATACAAAATCTCCTTTACCTTATTTTAAAATAGTTTCAAAGCATCCCAATAAATCCCAAATAAAACCTAGAACTTAATCAACCATAAAAACAAACAACAGCCAAAAGAAATAAAAAAGAAAACAATAGAGTACTTATCACACCTGACACATAGCCTTAATAGCTTGGTATCAAAATTGGTTCAACACAATGTATCAATGTATCCTAAAGAAAAGTACTGATCAAGTTGCAAGTTCTTTTAAATTGCAACCCCCCATTTTTCTCTACTGGTTTCGATTCAAAATAAAATTCTGCATATTCTACACTAATTTTATGAAGAATATGCGGTGTTGCTATGCTATTTCTTATTTATAACTTTGGTTAAAAACAGCATACCTGAAAAAAGTGAAACCTAAAGAGTGAATTTAACTTAATTAATATTTACCTACATTTTCCTAAACACCAAGGATAACAGAATAAACCCGTAAAGGAAAACTCACATTATCTTATACACGATATATTTAATGACGTCGGCAATATTGCAATATTTATAGGCTTGGTGCATTCATATACGTATTACTTTTTACAAATATACTCAGCCTAATCTCCAAAAAGTGAAGCCCAAATAGTGAAAGAACAATATGGAATTCTGCATAAGTCTATTTCACCCGGATATTCATTTAACTGAGCATGACTCACCTGAAGAAGTTTTCATTGGTCGATGTTTTTAAAGGGAAGTGGTTGACTGACATTTCCCTAACCTTCAATTTTATTTATATTTTATTTATAACACATTATCATAGAGTTGGAAAAATATCAAAAATAGTTGGAAACAATAAACTAAACAAAATCACTCTTTTACGCGCACAAATAAAAAGTAATCCAAACAGAACTAAAACAACAATCAATCGGAGTTTGGCGCAATCGCAGTTCAATCCATATCCGGGTGAAATAGACTTATGCAGTTTTAATATGGAGCTGGGTTATGTTGTCTTTTTTTTACGGCACAGAAATTGCACACGGGGTTAAATAGGGAACCCTGAGTATATTTGTAAAAAGTAATACGTATATGGGTGCATTCTCCGCCGGTGCTGCCACCATCGGAGAATATCGTATCAACTAGTATATACAAAATACACGGGTTTAAATAGCGAGTATTCGAAATATTTATTATATAATTATTCTAAAAAGTGTTAGGAAGTATAATTTGAAAATTCTAAAATAAAAATAAAAAAAGTAAAATATTTTGATATCTTCAGAAGGTCTAACTTTATTATAATTTATTATTTCAGCAAAAAAACATTTTTAGATGAGTTCAACTACAGTAGCGAGAGCATGTTTTTAATCACCGGTTTCGTTAGGTGGGTTCATAACTGGAATTTATTTCGGCTATAACGAAATTTTTTAAAGGTACATAATTAATTTTTAGATGTTCATAAAACATTTAATCACTAGTTGATTAAAAAAGTATACTATTAATATTGTAAATTATATTTTGGCATCTCTCATAGTATTATGTCTATTTAATTTTTTCATTATGTAAAGAGCACTTTGTTTACTCAATTGTTTCGTCGAAGTGCTTGAATCCATTTTTGCTTTTTATCAAGTCGGTGTGAGAAACTATGAACCTATAAAACGTTGTTTCGGGAGAGTTGAATATCCGGGAAAGTTGAGTTATTGAATGTTATAGCACCAAACAATAGCATCAAATGTATTCTGGTATCCTTCATGTTTAAGAAAACATAGCTAAGTATTAATAAAGTTATATTCACTCTAGTTTTTTACCACTTTTCGTATATAACATTTTTAACCAAAATTTTAGTAAATAAGAAATAGAATGGCAACACCGCAGTGTGCTTTAAATAAAGACAGTGTACTATATGCAGAATTTTATGCTGAATCCAGTTATCTACAGAAAATTAAACTTGTTTTAAATAAAAAAAAAGTTGTAGAAAATCTCTGAAATAGATAATAATATAAAAATATGTCATTGTAAAAAAGTTGTCGAAATATGAAAATATTCTGTTTTCAATCAAGTTTTTACTCGATGATCAATTTTTTTTATTTTATTTTATTGTGAACTCATATTTTCCTAAATACATATCTGTGAAACTATGGCGAGTGCCACGACTATACTTTGCCTAGTTAATAGACGACGACTATACAGCTACGTCAGTGGTCACGGGAGGCGAGAACAACGTCATACAAAGTGGCAGAAAAAGAACAAAGGATTTGACAAGGAGTAAAGCTACTAGTTTCCTTATTATAATGCTATATCTCAATTTCTTTTAAGTACAAAACCCTGCATATTATTTTTCTTTTAGATGCAGATTGAAAAAACATTTTTTTTGTATTAAAAGTGTTCCTAAATGTTTAACGGTTTCTAATCTGTCTAACCTTCTATCGCCATGAATCACCTTGTATATAAACTTACATGTTTATATGTAAAAATAATTTGTATACCGGGTGCGTCTCAAAAGTGACTCACCCCTATAACTTTTTTATTTTTTCAGATAAAAAATTGAGATTTGGTATGTTAATATATATGACATAAATTAGGATTGATTGACGTATTCAATTGTTTTCTGTCACTTCCTGTTTCGCCGGAAATGACTACAACTTTTGATTTTTAAATGATGACCCTCGATTTTTTGTTGCTTTATTCGATAGAAAATGATACTCTGAATAGAATGAGATATCATATGTCAACTTTGACATTTTCGCATATGGTTTATTTGAAATAATAACATGCGGTTCATAACGATAAATTGACTCGAAATACCAAGTGTGTGGTATCAAATGACTCGTAAAAAAATGCTTTTTCCAAATATGCTAATGAGCCACCCTCGTTCCATTTGAAAAAACAGAGATGTGATTAAAAATACGATTTGTGCATCTTTTAACCAGCCAGGACAAGACACGAATAACATTAGACGATCAAATCTATTTTTCCAAGGCTCCTTGAATAAAAATTAGTGTTTTTAACGCAGCCATGACACTCTAGATTGAAATTTAAATTCGAATTTTGTTTTAAACAAAAATGTCAAAAGTTGGCATATGATATGTCATTCTATTCAGATTGTTATTTTCTATCGAATGAAGTAAAAAAATACTGGGGTGCCATTTAAAAATCAAAGTTAGTCATTTCCGGCAGAAACAGGAAGTGACAGAAAACAAATGAATATGTCAATCAATCCTAATTTATGTCATATACTAACATACCAAATCTCGTTTATCTGAATAAATAAAAAAGTTATAAGTGAGCCACTTTTGAACGCACCAATATTCAATGCTATTTTTATAAGTAAGGAAACTTTTGTTGCCATTTTTGTTCTTATTAAACTTTATGTTTGGTTTGGTATCTTATATATAAAAATAGCAAAACTTTATAACGGAGCGCATTGTGAAATAGTCGAAACTTTAAAAGGTTTGTCTGCTGTTCAAGCCACTAAGTTTCTAAACAATAAGTGAATTTCGACGACAAAATTATAATATTTTTTTATCCAAACAACTCCTGGTCACGAATCAATCAAAACGCATCAAACATTCGGAAATAGTTAATATAAACTTTTATATTATTTCATCGCATGTTATTATACCTAACATACTTCAGTTAATATCCGTGTATAAAATACATTTTATGGATAATAAAGTACCCATAAAATCTTTGTTAGTCTATATAAATTTGTATCGTCGAGATTTCTGTTATGCTGGAAGTCGGATTTCTATTGGTACTTAATTATCATATATTGGTCTGTAATAGTCTTCGATATTTTATTATTAAATAAAACATATTTGTGGTAATTCTCCAAGCTAAACAAAACACAAATACTGTGCCATAGTATCATGCAGTCTATCATGAAAAATATATATAATATAATATAAATTAACTTAATTCTACACCATATTTAGATTTCTCTCTAAGCATATAGACTTTGTGCATTTCAAACAATTTTTCCGACAACCGACAATTCCGACAACAGCGCTCGGAACGGCAGAAATCACAACTGTCTGACTAGTTTACTTCATGCTGTCCCTGTTCTTGTGATGGAGGCATTACGATTAGTAGTGGGAATTATCGAATGAATACTATCGAAACATTCGATAGTTGCAATTCATTCGAATAATTCGATAGCTAGTAAGAAAACATTCGTTGAAAACTATTCGAATAAAAATTATCGAATAGATGCGTCATCTGCCTTGAAATATTGTATTCTGGTAATTCGGCAGCAAAAACCATTCATTTATAAAATCATTCATTTGTAAATTCATTTTATTGGTCAGGATCGATTATAATAAAATATTAACTGGATTTTGGTTGTCTTCGGCTATGTAGGTTTCTTTCCGAGAGACCCGACAGCGGTCGGTAGCAATGCTATGAAAGAAGGCGGCATCTTTGATTTTTGTGGAGTCAGAAAAAGATAAGGACACATTATTTTTTTATTGAAAAAAAAAAAAATTTAAGAAATATATTATGAAGGGAGCTGTTGCCATATATTGGTAATAGTTGATATTAGCAAAGAATATTATTGTTTGGCTTTAGTTGGTTAGGGATAGTATGTCACTTATATATTTTGCATTCTTTTTTATTAATATTCTGTTGTTACACTGCAATAATACTTGTTATTTTGGATGTAGGGAAAATGATTTTTTAATGTTTTTAAAAAGGCTAGTTTAATAATAAATAATAATAACAGTAATAATTTGTTATACCTATGTAACAACAAAATTTAAATCATTTAATATAAGCATTTTTTAAGTAGTAGCAAAGTATAAACAACAAATTAGATGTCAAAATTATTTATATGATCTATTTAAAAAATAATATAGTCTCTAGAATTTTTTTGTGTGGCAACGTTGGTTTATAAATATGTAATTACAGAACTAATTTTATTTATATTAACAACAAATTTTTAAAATCATGAAATATCAACATTTATTAATTTTTCTAGCATGCAGTGTATTGGAAGGAAAATATAAGTAAAAAATTAGAAATCAAAATTATTTATATTAGGTGCTTTATATATTACTATTTAAGAATAATATATTTACTTTTACTGGCATTTGCTTTAAAAATAAATGAAATATTTCTTCATAAAAAAACATAACAGAGAATTAGCATAAACAAATAAAATCGTTAACTTTTTTGAGTGGCACGTGTAAAAATTTCGAATTTAATTTTCTCACCCATAGTTTGAGTTCGATAATCATTTACTTAACCGCATTACTTAAATATGATTATTAAGTTCCAATTAATTCATATTATTAAAAATTAAAACATCTAAAATACAAATATGTATTTTTAAAATTAGTTGTAAGTTCATCTCATCTCTCTTAAAATTGCTACTTCTCAAAAAGTACCCAATAAAAATAGACCATATACCATATAAAATTAAATAATTGAAAGATCGGGCTACGGAAAATCACACAAATTTTCGGAAAATTTTGACCACCTCCACACGCACACAATCGTCAATTCAAAAACTACTATTTTTAGTATTTTAAATATTTTAATAAACACCAAAAATGGCACACTATTTATACGTCGTAATTTATAAAATTTGGAAGAACTAATAATGCACTGACACACAAAAATCCAAGCAGATACTAAATACTAAATTTGATTTACCAAAAGCATTCGATAGTCGTGGCTCAACGATAACCATTTAGTC
This sequence comes from Sitophilus oryzae, assembly GCF_002938485.1. NCBI lineage: Eukaryota > Metazoa > Arthropoda > Insecta > Coleoptera > Curculionidae > Sitophilus > Sitophilus oryzae. The sequence continues at coordinate 24,136 of NW_022146845.1, forward strand.
GCACGGCGAGTTGTCACATATGCTTTAGTATACAAATGAATGAATGATTTTGTTCGAATAAAACCATTCGATAGTTGAAATCATTCATTCAGTAACCGTTC
>NW_022146845.1:24958-72401 GCF_002938485.1 Sitophilus oryzae
AGAGAGAGAGTCGTAGTCGCGGTCAAGATATTATAATAACAAGGGAGAGCTATTTAAAACTTGCGAAAACGATACACAGCGTATACAGGTAACGCACGCAATAGCCAGAATGAAAATTTAAATTTAACGATCGTTATTAATTTTGCATTCGTCATAAACGTTATTATACTAGCTACAATTGCGAAAACTGTTAGTAAAATACTACGCGCATATATAGTTCTCACAGTTAATTGAAATAATTTTCAAAAATTTTTTTTTTTTTTTTTTTTTTCATTTAAATTTGATACTTAATTTTAACTCGATATATACGGACATAGTGTCATTGAAAATTAAAAAAAAAATATTTTTGCTTGAAATTTTGAGGAACACTGGATTTTTTCTGGTTTTTCGTTCTTGTAAATTAACTACTATAACATGTACATATTTGCGATAATATAGAAACTATTGTTTTTTAGACTAAAATAAAAAAATCATAATTTTAAAAAAAAAATCATATTCAATGTTTTATTCCAAAAAAAAATCATACGGACTGTGTGGGATCGAATAGACGACCTTCTAAGAATATTGCAGTTTTTAAGACCACCCGTTAACTCGAGACCAGGGAATGATTGTTTCAGAAGCATTGACGAAATCCGTAATTAATTATTAGAAAATACTCATGATTAGACTAAAACTTAGCAATGGAGATGCCCCAGAACAGAAATCAGCAACGACAACGACGGGGATGAGTTTCCCATTGCCAAAATTCCGAGAAGAAAAGAAAATAAGCTTCAGCTTAAACTGCACAAGCGCGACAACAATGTCGGTGTCCATAAGTCGGATATCAATTTCTCAGAAATTGACAATCAAGAGGCAAATGTGGTAGATTCGTTCTCGAATTTGTAACCATTCAGACTATACCCGTGGAATCTGAGAGCTATTTCTCTTTGGTAGGGTGTTTATGTAATAAAATACGTTCGAAGCTGGGAATAAGACGTTGTTAATAGTTGGTGTTTAAGATATATTAAAAACGTTATATTATTTGATACATCTAATGGTCCCGCGGACGGCGCGGCGGCCATCGGCTGGGTACCCGTCGCCACGCAGCCGATAATTTTGAGAAGTTGGCAACCCTGCCGGCACGGTATCACTGCTATATTTTGCCGCAAGACTAACGACAAGAAGCTGCTCATCAACGTGTCGGGACGGCGCGGCGCTACGAGAACTGGGGAGGAACTCTGTAGTGATGGGAATACCGACTCCACATGAGTCGCGTTAAAATAGCCACCGTTCCAGAAAAATACATTGCGATTTTGTACCGATTCATACTTCTCTAAGGTCGTCGGTCTCGCTTATAGTATTTTGCGTGGTAGTACTTTATTTTATACTATCTACCTAGTCCCACAAACCACGTCAAATAAAAATTCTTTATATGTCGACCAGTTTGGCATCTCAGCCATCATCAGACTAAAGAATAGAGTACAATATATAAACTTATATATAGAATTATAAGCAAATAATAATTTTCATTTATTTACTGCATTATTTCATCTTCAAACATACGTCAATTATACCATGCTTAGTACATAACAAAAATCGCTATTTCAAAAGTAACGTAGCGACGGAAGCACCAACGCCAATAGTAACCGACCCAATCGCTACAGGCGAAAAAGAAACCCTAGAAGCGCTCCAACGACTGCTGGAACGAAGTAAACCGCCTCCGAGGACGAGCGTCGATAGGCCAAGTTTAACAGCATAATTCTGTCTCGCGACAGGAACTAAAACTCCAACGCGACGGCTGGACGACAGTCAGCTCGATCGCGCCGAGGCGAGCGTGATGCCAGTTTAAGCAGTTACGCACAGCGAACTACAACCGCTGAAGAGCGCGACGGCTGGAGTGAACACGTCGCCATCGAGATCCCCGACGCTACGTACAGTTCCAATAACTATTGTACGCGACCGACGAAATCGCAACGGCTGGAGCTAAACACGTCGCTATACGGTTACTACGATAGCTAATTTCAAGAGCGATTATAAAATAATTAATTGCAGAAGATTAAAATAATGTTATAAATTGGTCGCATTTTGATCGTGTCTTCAGTAACAGTTCCCCATTCTGGGAGTGCGACAGGCGGCGCTTACAAAGAAATACCGCTCCAAAATCACATTACTCAAATACCGACACAACTCAGAATCTGTAACTAAATAGCGATCGGTAGCAGTGAAGAATACTGACCTTGGCTGTATAAACTATTGTAAATGGCAAGCCACAGTATTCTTCATCGATCGCTACCGATCGCTAATTAGTTACAGAGTTCCACCCCTGGAGGAACACGCTAGCGAAGTAACTGGCCACGCTGCTCGGTTCCAACGAAAATCCCTGGTTAATGTAACATCTTGAGAGATCCATACAGTAAATTGTATCTATCTATATTGAGTAAAAAACTTGTGTCAGCCAAACTGTCATGATCTTCAACAAACTGTCAACTTTTAAACAATTATCCTAGATTTTCGGTTCAAATTTACATTAATTTCACATTTTCTTAATAAAAAAACACCTTTAAGATTAGTTATCACTATTAACAACAGGTTTTGATGGGAGCTCCAACCGCAATCGAGCTTTCAGCGTATTGTACCACCGCGCCGCGCCGTTGTGCTACATACTGTGCGTGAATGTAGTTCAGAATAGTGTCGACAAAGACAACAAAATGACTAGTCGTGAAATGTTCTAAATTGTCGCGATGTAGTTTCCTTAACAATATAACTTATTATATTATTTTTTTTTTTTTTTTTTTATTGTTAATAATAATGTAATTAAGATATACATAAAGTACATGGATCCCTCATACTACGGCTCATCGGAGTTTTAAACAAGAATACTATTTTTACAAAACTATAGGATAATGGGAAACACTTACAAGGGTGCAATCAAAACAGTTGCGAAATAGGAGTTGCGAGCGGTTTAAAGGTTTTGCACACTATAGGGTCCGGCAACAATGCGCCTGTAGCTCCATAATATAAAACTTAGGGAATGTTTTATAGCTAACCAAAAGTAATCTAGTAGGAATCTCAGGCAAAATATTGTTAACTCTACAGATGGGCTCAAAAAAAGTTTTGGTGAGCTGTATCGGGGATAATAATTTGGTAACATCCTGATAGTATTTGTCCATTTGGCTTCCATACTGCTCATTTTAAAAACTCTAAGTATATTATATATACGTTTTGATAGTGGTCAGACTTATGTTCCTGAAATTTTACTTACTTTGTTAGAAATATCGTAATGCTAAATCATAGCAGGGGGTTTCATAAATATAATGCCAAACTTTCTAAAAATATAAAATGATCTTTTTTGCTTCTTTTTTTTTTTTTAAAAAAAACGTTTTTTTTAATTTAAATTAACTATTGAACTGTTTAAATTAAAAAGTATATAATTTGTATCTGTAAAGATTGTAAGATTTTAACCGGTTGCTTTAAACAATAGTTCACCACTAGGTAGGTATACACCAGAAACAGCTATAACCAATGAAAAAAAATTAACTCTTCTCATGAGGTTAATACGGTTAGCGAAACGCATGTCTAGTGTTAAAATTAATGTAGTTAGTTAGTGTTTTGTGTATAATCGTGGAGCTAGTAATTTTACATTAATGTTTTACCGCCAAAGGTTCTAATCTCAACAATGAGAAGGATACCTAAAAATTTTCAATTTCGTCACAAAAGAATATTAAGTAACTTAAACATATTGTTAAATAAAGAACGACATATAATATGTCAAAAACTGCAGAGAATGCAGAAAGAAAATTACTCTAACTCCAGTTATCTATCAGATTACAAGGCTGAGGGTTAGCACGAGACGAGCACTTCATCCCGCACTAAAATCGATCTTGAATAATCCTGTTAAATATTAGTGCAGGTTTACGTTGGAGGATAAACGGTATTTTCCAGTTTGAAAGTCACTGAGGAGCTGGCAAATCTCATTAATCTTGTATAGTATAGTTAAATAAGATTAGATTCTCTAACATATTATTATTGTGTGTGATAATTAGGTATTACTTGTCTTAAAGACACTTTCTAATATACATAAAACAATCAGTAATAATAATTTTATATTTTCAATATAATTATTAATTATGATTGTTTAAAACTGAAAAAAAATTATTTAAACTGGAAAATTAAAAATATATATCAGAGATGGGCTAAAGAGTTCGCCACAAATGGATATTGAGTTTTATTGAAAAAGGTGATACGAATTATATAACTGTTATTCATGCTGTCTGTTAATTTAAGTATATAATAGTATTGGATCAATATTTTTATTGTTAGAGATTAATTTTCTTAATTAAAACTCATGATTGCATTAGCCTTATCGATTACCGTTAAGAATGTATTCTAAATCGCAGTAAAAAAATTCCAAGCATATGTCTTCACAATACCGGTAATGTTCGGTAACTAAATATAAATATACACTAGGCTATAAGCCAGAAGCAGTCAAATTTTCCGGAACTTTCAAAAACAAGGGTATCAGCTTTTAATAGATTAATAGATAACTTTTCATAATTTTATTATATTGTTCATAATGTTAATTACTGTAAAAAAAATATTATTTAGTAGTTAAATTGGCGCCCGAAGAAAATATGTGGTATAATTTTTAATCCGAGCATGGCAACTCATAACTCATTGACAGAAAGATTAAACAGTTTAGTAACATATTTTTGCTTCAAATGTGAGGTTGCGAGGTAACAATCAGAGCACGAACTTAAGTATCGTAGCGTCGAATGTTAACTCAATGCTCATTTGTTTCCCAAAAGGATAATCTAAGTACTTAGATAATCCTTTTTGTGAACAATTCGATTTAATCCTATTTGTGAACAATTCAAAATTATACGCTATATCCAGCCGTATTTGACACTTTTATACATACTGTTCTTTATTTTAAGATTTTATTGGGCAAACATCAACAAAACGTTCCTTATGTTTGGACTAATTTTCTCGAAAATAAAAGAATAATTTAAAATCCGTTACAATACGGAATAAATTGAAGTTCTGTGATGTAAGTGATAATATATCATTTATATGGTTGTGTAACAAATTGCTCCGCTATTGTTTTATTAGGTAAATGCTGAAGCTGTGCAACCTTAATCAAGCCTCAATCAAAACACGTATGTTTGAAATTTTGTGGTGTGGCTTAACACGTCAGGATCGGGCTAAGCTTAGGCAGATTTCTGAAATATCTATATATATTCTTCGGCCGCACACCTGCTTTACCCGACCCCTGGGAGCGACCCGAAAGTAACGTAATAGACTCTTACGGAAAATTTGTTACATGCAATAAGAAAAAACCAAGCCAACCAAAAACTTAACCAAGCTTTATAAATAAATAATATCAATTTAGCTTAGTGTCCCTTGAACTGTATACTTTTATAGAATTAATGGCAGAAATTTTAGGAAATGAGAGTTCAAGTTGAAATAATTAAGACATTAATCTGTCATAATTTCATGATTTGCGGTAAATAATTTTCTTATAATCGAAGAAACTGATGAAGACACAATGTGGCTCGAAAGCGTTTTGAAATGTAAATTATAAAGAAATATATATGAAATAGAATAATTGTCATAATTTTAACACTGATGCATTCCAAGAATTTCTGGCATAAGTTTATAGATAAGATACAGTGTTTTATTGGCCAAACCTAGAAAACAGAAATTGCAGATACTTCAGTCAACAGGATTAGAGAAATATTTTGAGGATGTTACTAATGACGTGCTATTTTAAGGGGTGTTTGGACATATTCTAAGAAAAAAAGTTTCATATGAATGTATGTCCTAACATCTTAACTTTTCTGATACAGGGTAGTAAATTTTTTTTAAAATATTTCTGATCTTATATTAGGTAAACGTTTGTCCATACAGCTTCCATATTCATATTTGTAATATTTAAATAAAAAATTAATTTTTGTTAAATTCTCGTCCAGCCAATGCAGAATGATGTTAGTACACAACATCACTGTCATGAGAATTTTCAGCGATTTGTCCTGAAGTAAACTGAATTTATTTTGTGAAGCAAAACAATAACTTGTTTTTTTAAATGGAAAAAAAAAAAAAAATAAAAATTTTTACAAATTTTTATTTTAATAAAAAGAAATGAATTTTTATTTATAGAGAAGTCAGTGGTGTACAATTTTTTTCTTCAAAAATATCCAATGTAAAACCCGTATGGCCGGCACTGGTAGAATAAATAAATTTTGTACAGGGTGGGACAAAATTAAAATTGAACATTTTTTTAAATGGAAACACTCTTTTCTATAAAAGATAGACAAAAATAATATCGGTGTCTGGAGCTCAATTTTTGTCGAAAACATGATGGTGGAAAACTGATATCGATATCTGTTACCGTTTCGAGTTACGGTGTTTCAAAAATGATGCATTTTTAGAACATAATCGCTGGTAGACTTTTTTGGCTATGGAAATTGTGTAATTTTAGAAAACATTTCCAAAGCACTTTTACTTCAGAATTAATGGTTTATATAATTTTTTGAAAATAATAATTAAGAATATCAACAGAAAATTTTTTTTTTTTTTATTATTTACTTCCTTATACAGAGTATCTATTTTATAAAGTTTACTGAAAACAATAATTTAAAATTACCTTTCCAAAAATATAACAACACCTTGATGTTTTGCTGGATTCCTCTTCGAGATATAAGTATATAAATTCGCTCCGCTTTAAATGAGTAGGCTTGGAACGGCACCGGCTGTAATGCAAAAAGTTCTAGGTGTGAGCCAATAAAACGACCCATAATATTGCTATGAGAGAATGCAGAATTTTATAAACAATTTAATATATATTGTAAAACAAACATAAACACATTTAATACCTGTATTCTAACAATAAAAATAAATAGCAACACAAGACATGAGATTTTTGGCTAGTCACGATGTTCGACATATCGGTCGTTTTCTGTTATGGACAAACGGAGCAGATTTTGAACATTTTTCGCGGAATCATAACTCATAAGGGGGTGAAAGATACCCTCTCATAACGGTTAGGTACTTCTAATTCTTGTTAAGATTATACGGAAGAAAAGGAACCTTATTCTTCCGCAAATAATCCATAGGATTAGATCCATGGCACTAAGTCAGGCGGCTCGACGGCCAACGGCTGGAATCTTGATCAGCTATTCAAATATCTTTGAAATTGCTGCAAAAATTTGCTGATAGCTTCAGAGTTCTGATGCGGTGCCTCTTCTTGCTCGAAAAATATGTTTTCAGTTCCATTAAGGGAATGCATCAATAAGGGGTTCAAAACATACTAGTTAAAAGAGGCGACGAAGGGGATATCGACAAATATCAAGTGTAGCACACTTTTTGGGAAGGTAATTTTTAAAATCCTTAGTTAATTAAAAATAATAGATTTTTTTTTTTTTTATAAAAAATCAATTTAATGTGTGATAACTTAAATTATAATTTAAAAAAATATTAACTTAACCATAACTTTACGTAAAAGAGGTGCTTTGGGAAATGTGTTTTCATTGGGATACATAAATTTTCCATAGCAAAAAAGTTACAGCGATTGTTAAAAATGCACAGTTTGAAGAACACTCCGTAACTCCGAAGCGGTAACAGATATTAATGTGCGTTGTTCACCATCATGTTTTTCATAAAAATTGAGCTACAAGACACTGGTATTAGTTTTCGCCTATCTCCTATAGAAAAGGGTGTTTGCATTAAAAGCGTCGAATTTGACCCACCCGGTACAAAATAAATGTATTTGATGCATAGTAATATATCGAGTTTCATAAAGCTAACTATAATAAAATCAGAGTTATTAGAAAAATATTCGAGTGTTACCACCCCTAGTATCTGAGCACTTATAATGTTAAGGTCATAAGCATATTGATTAAGCTTTCTCTTAGATAGTTGCAAAGAATTCATCCCCTCTTAAATCTAGCAATGTCATTAAGGAAGCAATCTGTATACTTTATTTCATTACCAGTATGTTATATAAATACGGTTTCCAGTTTTAATTTTAATTGCCGTTACCGGGATATAAAGTTATCCCTATAGTTTTCCTAATAAAACAAAAACCTAACAGGTATGTATGTAGAGTGTTTCAAAAAACATTGCCATCTCTCTCGTGGTGAGATGCTCAGCGTAAAAATATTGATTTAACTTGTTCATATCAATAATGGTCCATCTAGGTTTGTTTGTAGCTAACAGGGGATGTTAAATTTTAAGTATTTTTGTTCGATTAATTATAATTTCCTACAAGTACGTTTAGCGGTTGCAAAATGAAATTTGAGGGTAAAAGTTGTTACTATAAGTGCTACAATTTAATGCTAAAAAGTTACACGAAAACCTTACAGGGATTGCATATTGGGTATAACTGGAATAATTTGTCGAAAAAAAAACATGTGCGCCACTGACTTTTTTCTTTTGATATCAAATTTGTGTAGGCTGTTTAATGCCAGTTAAACGTTATTCCTTGGTATTTTGTCGAATTCGGCCTCCTTGATGAGATAAACCCAATTTTATTAATCACAATTAAAAAATTAAAATTAAAATAAAATTAATAAATGATGTATTTTACCTAATTTATTATTAAATATTATTACTATTAGTTATTATTAATTATAACTATTAGTACAACCTACAGTAATTTCAAATAAAAAAATAATGGGTATTTAAAATAATTACAAAAAACCTAATTTTCAGAAGTTTTAACATCCTGTAACTCTAAAACTATGCATTTCTATGCCCATGTTTATAGGAACTTTTTTACATATTTTTTGATGAGGAGTTAATGTGTACTTATTTAAAACTTCCGCAAGTTAATGATATTAAAATTTCTAAAAGGTTGCTATTAGACTTGGACTAAGGCAAATTAATAAAATTGCGTTTATCTCATCAAGGAGGCCGAAATCGACAAAATATCAAGAGACAACTTTTAATTGGCAGTAAACAGCTTAAACTATTTCGCTAACAAGATAAAAAAAGTCACTGGCTTACATGCCTTTTTTAGAAAAATATTCCGGTGATAACCCATATGCACGTCCCTGGTGAATAGTCGACACTTTTTTAGCTTTAAAATATGTAGTATTTATAGTAACTTTTACCCTCAAAATTTCATTCGAAAGTCTAGAAGTACTTGCAAGAAAATTATAATAAATCGAAATAATATTTAGATTTTAACACCCTGTAACTACGAAGCAAAGCAGAATTGGACCTATGTTGATATGAAAATAAATCTTATTTTTACGTGAGGAATCTCCCCACGAGTTTTTTGAAACACCCTGTATAAAGTTTATGGAATTTACTACCGGCTGTCAAGAATAATATCAAAAGACGAACTGTTAAATATATCAAAGATTTACGAGAATGTCGAAGGTTTTTTCCACCTCCAACTTGTCAACAGAACGTTCTCGTTTCGGCATCCCCTTTATCCGATGGCTCTATCTCCCTCAGTGATGAAATATGAACCCTTGAGTGAAAAGGATCATAAATAAGTGTTCATCCGCTCGAAATGGTGTTTTAAATCGATGAGAGTTGACGTTAAGAAACAGTGGCGATGATAAAAGGCTATTTAATGGATTGCTTTAGGAGTCTGTTATGTGGAGCGAAAGGAAACATCGCTTCATATTCAAGTATCTAATGGGTATATTTTAGTGGAAAACTTTGGGAAGGAATACTTAATTTTAGTAGAAATTCATCATAAATATATCACATAGAATATGTATATTTATCAACCAATAAAATAGAAATTTAGAAAACTACCATATATGAGTATACAGGGTGGCGCCCCTCATACGCCGCGGAAGCTCCAAGGAGAACGGTAGTTTATATCGAAATGCTGAATGAATTTTGGCAGCGTTTATGTGTCCCCAAAAAAAGTTACACATTAAAGTTGTGTTTTTTCTAAAGGAACACCCTATATGTTAATTGATTTTCGGATTTTAGGAAAAAAATAAAGGTGAGTTTTATTAAAGAAGCATATACCTAAAATTTAAGGATTTTGACATATTCCACATTTTGTGAAAACGAAGAGTAAATTTTAAATTTCGATAATAGCTACCTAAATTTTAGTTGACCTTGTATAGCCTGATATTTAATTACAGTAACCATTGTATGTTAAACCAAATTAAAATTTGACCCGAAAAGTTATACAGGATGAGACAAAATTAATATGGAACATTAGTCACTTTTAAAAGCAAGTTACTCCTTTATTTTAAATGGAACAATCAGTATATTTTTCTGGTGTTCAATGGGGAATTTATATATCTTCAAAATATTATTAAGGTTGCCTACCCCTCAGATAAAGATTTTCCTAGATATTTTAATTTTTATGATTTTGCGTCAGTAGATCTTTATTATCCGAAAAAAGCTAGGGGGTGGCTGTGTGATATACCTTTTGTTAATTTATCAAAAATTAAAGATTGTAGACTAAAATACTCAACGGTAATAAAAAGATACACGTTAATTGGGCACTGTTAAGCAAAAAACAACCAAGCCACAATATGTTAATTAGTAGTAATCAGTTTTTTCATGTTTTTTTTTAATTCATTAATTTTCGATTATTATTATGAAAACCATATCTTCACTAGTCAATAGTTTAATTAGAACTTAATTATTTTTTGTAACATTTGAATAGTCAAAACTCATTATCACAAAAAAAAACTTGATATTTTGGGGTTGGTTTCTTTTTGCTGATTAACGAATTGCAAAAAAAACGCGATTTTTCAACTTATTTTTTTATTCACGAACTTTAACTTGGAAAACTAACATATACGAGTAGATCGAGTATACGAGTAGATACAAAAGACTTTTTATTGATGCATTTCACAAATTTTCATCTGCTTCAATATCGAAATCAAGCACATCTATGTCAAAGCCATCAACATCCTCGATGATTCTTTTATTACCCTTAAGATTAGCATAGAACTGTACAGCATCAGACGGAATTAGGTAAATCATTTCATTCAGGTTTTGCAACTTTGGTAGGGCTATTGGTTTACCTTGTGGCCATAGTGGCAGCAAATCTTCGAAAAGTGTCCCAGTAGTAAATGGCCTTCCCCGGATGGTCTTCTTAATGTTAACCTTCTGGAAGGGATTCTTGAACGAATTTTGTTTCACGAAAAGGTAAAAAGGCTCATCCTTCTCCAGTTTAATACTTCTGATGTATAGCCAGTTGATTTTCTCCTTGTCTTCTGTTTGCTTTCTGTTGACAATATTTTTTTCTATTTTTTCGACGCTGAAAAAATCATTCGATTCCATTTTTGTAACGATAAACGGCTTCCTCTTACGACAAGTTCTCATAATATTTATGTAGTCATCTGGCGTATAAAGCCTCTGATGTCTTTTGAGTTCAGACTCGATGTCGCTGAAATCCGCGTCATTGGGAAGAAAACTATGACCCGACATTAAAAAGTTCATAGTTATAGTTTCCAGGTTTGGGGTTCGGTGCAAAATAGATTTAAGTAACAAGGTAATTTTTATATTTCTATTCTGCCCTCCACATGCATCACTCCAGAGTATTAGATGTTTTACAGTTGTTGTCAATAACTGACACTTAATGTGTTTAAGTAAACACGACCCCACCTCTTGCGAGCCGCGACCAGCCTGTCCTTCGACCCATACGTAACAGTATCCTTGATCCGTCTTACCGCTATGAATTCCAGCATTATAAACCCAAAGCTGGCGTTTATAGAACACAATATTCGTTGGAATGCGAGGTAAAGGTAAGGTTTTCTCTAAGTCAAATGTTAAACATTCCACTTCATCATTTTGTTTAGCATTCTCAAAATCTCGTCTGCGAAGGCATTGGGCCTCTTTTGCTTCTTGTAAATGAGTATCGTGCTTATTTTTCAGTTGTTCCTTTTGTTCGAGATTTTTCTCATTATCGATCGCAACCTTATACCTATCACACAAGTTGCAAGTGTCTTTCTTGATAGATTTCGTTCGTAAGTTAAACTTGCTGTAGAAAATTCTTTTGTAGGTGGCAATGCTAACTGGAGAATTTTCTTCATAGCAATACAAATTGTACATTTTCTGTAAGGTCATCTCTGGAGGCAAAAAAATAGCTTCAGTAGTATTTCGACAGTAATGCGAAACATATCGTGGAATTTTGTTGATATGATCTATTACTTTCTGTACACTTACATCTGGAAGCTTATTTTTCCCCCGTGATTCCTCTCTGATCAGTTAAAGGAGACCGTCCATGGAACTTTTTCAAAGCCGTATTAACCCTGAACGTTGATACTCCTAAAGTCTTGACGAAAGTATTGCGACAGACGATCTCCTCACCAAGCTTGTATTTTCTGGAAAAGGTCCTTTTAGTAGCATTCCGTCCATATAGTCGTTGCTTCGGGTATTCGATGACTGCGGCGGCAATGAAGTTTGTGCATTGTACGACTTCAGTGACCAAAACCTGGTAAACTGCTCCTTTCTTTCTTCGATACATACTTTTTCTGAGCACTTTTTTGGACAGCTGCAACGGTAATCTTCGAACTGTTTTGGTTCTACTTTTCTACCTTTGTAGTTGAAGTATGTTTCATTACTGTCTTTATTAATTTTCTTTTGGGCTCTATTTTGCTCTTTATGTTTACGTTTACGTCCTTTCTTAGGCCTTCCTTGTTCCTTGGACTCGATCGACGATTCACTGGAACTGTCACTTTCTATATTGTTTTTATCAGCAGCTATGTGACGTGGTTGATTACCGGCATCATTTACTTCATATGATGGATCTGCAATAGAGTCGTCACTGTCTTCTATGTCAGAGGGACCTGCATTATCAACCCATTCCGGCCGTTTTCTCAATCTGTTCTTATTACAAACATTGTAACTGGGACCTGGCATTGATTCTAATAAATTAGAACCATTGTTGTTGTTTGTTTCTGAAACAAACATGATAAAATTTTATACTTAAGCAACTCTATGCCGTTTTTATTTTGACACACCATCAACGAATTCTGCAATTGGATGGTTCGATTGAAAGTTTGAGGTACTATCAAACATAGTAACAGGAGAGTAGGATGTTTTATCGTCATCAGTTGTATTTTGTTCTGAAATTGCAAAGAAAGACATTGAAATGTTGATAAGACCTTCAAATATTTTTTCCTGGAACTTTGTACAGGAAATGAAGATTATTTTCTTTAGGAAACAAGAAAAAAGTAATATACCTTCTTGTATGCCGATTTCTTGGGGATTCGAGAAGTCTGTTGGTCTGTCACAAAATTCGCTTGAATGTGCTTCAAGTTGTTGATGCAAATCTGGGATATTTACATAACTTGTAGGACCTCGATCTGAAAAATACAAAATTGTGATCTGCAAAAACCAACCAACCCAACCGAAATGCAATTCTATAACTATTTACCTAATATTTGAACAAAAAATAAACGTGTGTTGCTACAACTAACATTGAGTTCCCGGTTTAAGAGTATTATGGAAGATATAAAGTATTATATAGTTGATAAATAAAAGATTAAACTAATTTAAGCATAACCTCAAATTCTTATACTCACCTTTTTCGGCAATTTTTCGAGCATCGCTCATAATTTTTTCAGTTCTGGATTTGAACATATTGGCTCGTTAGTAAGTTAAACACTGTTGATCAAAAATACGCGCTGTTTAACACATCTCAAGAAGTCGTTTCATACACGCATCAACACGATAACAAAGTTATGCGATACTAATAAAGTGAGGTTATATTCGGCATAATAATACCAACCCACTTGGTTGGTAAAAATGGGGGAATTTTTTAAAAATTTGATTTTGCAAAATAAAACCAACCCACTTGGTTTCTAATATTTGACGAGGAAATTAAATAATATCAATCATACCAATAATCCAAGTGGAATGGTTGTTTTATGCAAAATTTGAAAAGCCGGATTAGCGAACATAGCCGAAATGGTTACGCATTTTACAAGGACAAATATATAGGATGGCTTGGTAGCTTTCTGCAGAATGTAGAATGGGTATTTTTAAATCAGTAGATGGCAATATCCCGTTTTTTTTCAGAATGTGGGTTGGTTGCTTTTTGCATAACAGGGCCCAATTAAAACTAGATATAAACCTATAATTATGTGACAAATGGCCAGATGAAAAATGCTCAAAATCCTTCATTTGTTATTAACTGCATAAAATGATTGTCTTTTCAAAAGGATTTTTTCATTTTAAAAGGCATATGTGGAGTTCTTCCTCGAAAAGCAGCTACAATAATTTCTCTCATGTTGTCGACAATAGTTGGTCGAGTTTTGTAATCATTGTCTTTAACATATCCCCATAAAAAAACAGACTAGGTAAAATCAGGAGCATTTAAGTATTCTATTAATTATAGAATCATATCAATTCTTTCTGATAGAGGATAAGTTTGCATTTTCCGCAAATTTTTGAGAATTTTTTTTGTTTTAATTGACACAAAATAATAACTAGTTTTTAAAGTTGGACTAATTAGACAGCTATGTTGAAGTAACGTCAGACATATTACAGCCACCTCTAGATTTTATCAAATAATAAAGATCTACTCATATTAAATTATGTAAATGAAAATATCTAGAAAAATCTTTGTTGGAGGGGTGCAACCTTAATAGTATTTTGAAGAGACATAAATTCTCCATTGAATATCGGAATAATATACTGGGTGTTCCTTTTAAAATAAAAGAGTAGCATGATCAATATTAATTTTGTCTCACAACCACTCATACGTATATTAAAGTTAGAAAAAATCTATCCGAACCTATAATAACAACTAAAGGTTTAAGGCAAGGTTGCAGTATATCTCCATTGCTCTTTAATATATACATAGAATGGGTATACCAGTGGGAGAACATATTTTATATTCACTCAGCTTTGCTGATGACCAAGTGGGGATCGCTCAAGATTCTTACGACCTAGAGTTTATGTTAAACAGGCTACATGAAGAATATGAAAGATGGGGATTAAAAATCAGCTTTAAGAAAACCGAATTTCTGGTGGTTAACTCGGAAACCAATTTTGAACTTCTGCTGAATGATGAAGTGCGGCTTAGCCAGGTAGAACAATTTAAATATTTGGGCGTTAATGCTAATAAATTGCTATGAATTAACCTACATATCCTCACAAAATTTCATTTCAATACAAACTGTCTTTCTCCTTGAAGCTTCCGCGGCGTATTAGAGGCGCCACCCTGTACAAATATTATCAAGTGTGAACTAAACTAAATTTTAAAACTACTGAGCTTATATACTAGAGCCGAGCATTCACCCTTGAATTTGTTGGGTGCAGTCAAGCATAAGGTTTTCCACTAAGAACACCTGCATTGGAGTGGTTGCCATATTGTTGAAATTTCCATACTTGGATTGCCAAAGATTTTATTATTGTTAGAAATGAACACGGCCTCTTTAAATTTGCGCTTTTTTCAATGGGGTTATTTGTGGACAACCCGGGCTTCCGACCATTTTATGTTGTGGTGCTCGGACCACTCATGATCTGCAATGCCCGACTAAATTGTTTGACCTCCTTGCGTATGTTTTTTATGTGCGTCAAGTCGTACATGTAGAAGACATTTTGTCCCTCCAATATACGACTCACCGCAGTCGTAAGGTACTTGATAGATGCACTCTTTCCCTTGGTTTGATGATTCAGGTTTTGTTTTTGTTAGGACACTTCTTAAAGTAGTCCCAGACATAAAAACAGTTTTAATTCTATATTGCTTAGCTATTCGCCTGATCTTCTCCGATGTTCCTTTCACATATGGAATCGTCAAGAGAGAGAGAGCATCCTCCTCAGGCTGGCGTACCAATGAGTCGGACCTGTAATTGGAAATAATATTATCTAGGGATTTTGTAAAGTAACCATTCTGAAGCAAATCGGTTTTAATATTACTTAGTTCAGAATTCAAAGATTCTTGGTCACTGTGCATATAGTGATTGCTCTATGACATAGTGTTTTAACTATATCTCTTTTTGGTTGGTTCAGAATGGTTCGAGAGAGAATTTAAACATTGTCCCGTATGTGTGGGTTTTATATACAGCAGTGCTAATGGATCCATCGCTTCTACTGACAAGAACATCCAGAAACGGTAGACAGAAGTTTTTCTTTCTCAGTCGTGAATCTGATTGAGTTATTTCGTGAATTAAAATGATTAAAAAAGGAATCCAACTGTCTATCGATTCCGTTCCAGATTATAAAGGTATCAACAACATATCGAAGCCAGATTTTAGGGTTGACGACCGCAGTACTAATGGCATTGGTCTCGAACGATTCCATATATGGTGTTTTTAGTGGAAAACCTCATTCTTGACTGCAGTATACAAATATCTTTTAAAACGCAAACTGTAGAATGTATGGGAGGGAGTAATTTTGTCCCCCTTTCTTGAGTTATAACTCATCACACAATCTCAGGACAAAATCCGATAGGGTTTTACAGGGATTTTTTTCCCAACGAAGGGCCGCGGCCGTCCTCTGCCGGAAACACTGCGACCTGTAAGGCCTATTGTGTTTTTCCCCTTTCTATATCTGCACCCATTCTCCTATCCCTGTGCCCTGCGCTAACTTATGTAGGTCCTTGATAGGATGGGAGCATAGTTCCTCCGGTTCTAGCCTAGCTTTCCTAAATAAAAAGTGTCGCTTGCGATCCAGAGCCTCGCAGTGACATATTATGTGCTCCGCTGTTTCAGGATCTTTATCGCAGAGTATGCAAAGACTTCTTTCATACAGGTTGAGCTTGTTCAGGTAACACTTGACAGTCATGTGTCCTGTCTAGAGGCCTGTTGTAATCCGCACTTTATTCCTGCTGAGCATTAGCAGTTCTTTTGTGGTTTTAGAGCTAGGTCCTTCGATAAAAGCCTTTTTTACAGGCATGGCGTACAGGGATTAGTTCGCCATCTCCGATATCAGTCGTTCATGGCACGAATGGTTGTCGTTGCGGTGCACTGATGAGTTGTTCTGGTGTCTTTTCATTTCCCCACAGAATTCGCCGTTGTTTCTTAGCTTCAATATACAGAGGTGTTAGTTGAGGAGACAGTGTCCTGTTAAAAACCTTGGGGCAATCCAAAAATTGTTCTTACTTAAATCAAGGAAAATCTTTGATTTTTCTCGGTCGTAAGTCCTGAGAAATTTCTTCGAGTGTCTTAGACCGCCGGATGATTCCCATTCCAGGCTACGGATGCGGTCTGTCAGATTCTTGAGATCCGCTTTAAGTTGGCTTCCACTTGAGCAAAACGGTTTTGATCCAGTTAATGGAGTGTTCGGTCCTTTTCTAACTAGGTCGTTTGCTTTTTAATTGCCTCCTATCCCTTGGTGAGCTGGCATCCAGAGTAGGAGGACTTTATTTTCTTTGCCTAATTTGTTCAGCTTCTCTATGCATTCTTTGACCAACTTTGAATTGATGGTTACTGAGTTGATCGCTTTTAGTACTGCTTGACTGTTGGTTCAAGATGGTAAGATGGCTATTTTTTTATCCAATAAGTTATACGCATCTTTCGATAGCGCAGATTTCTACCTAAAGTATGCTGAGATAGGTGCCCATTGGTTGAGGGAATTTTGTTTTCTGCCCAAATACTCCTATCCCTGTTCTTGTTTTAGTTTTGGAAGCATCAGTATACCACGTTAGTATGGTCTTTTATCTGCTGAGCAGATGTTTCTTTCTTCCATTCCTTTTTATTACTCAATGCTATAGTGAGGCGTTTCTCAAAGTTACTTCCATTAGTTAAGTACATTCGTGGTATGTCATTTGGGAGATAGAGAGGTGGAATTCTCATTTTGTGGAATTAATTACATTACATTGGCAGAGAGCTATATGGAGGGTTCAGTTTCCAAGTTGCTAGATTTTTTGAAAAGGATATATTTATTATACGCTTGCTTTCCCCAATTAATTATTAAAATATCGCATTTAAATATTTGCGACAATGCAACTTTTAGCTACTGTGTTTTGTAATTGAAACAACGTCATATTCTGTTGATATTTGATTGGAAATTATAGCAGTCAATGTTATAATTAAAACCACAAAAAAACGTTTTGAGATCCCCTACAATGCAAAGTATTTCACTGAAATATCTAGTTTGCCAAGTTGAAGTGCACTAAAAAGTATCATGTACTTACTTACATTTGCTACTTGTTTTCGAAAGTCTCGGCACCACCGGTAATGGAATTACTTCCGTTCCAAGCTGCACATTTCTTATTTAGAACTTAAGAAAAACTTTTCAAACAAGAAATAAGTTGAATTCAAATAATGAAAAGTCATATTTTATTCTTCCTTTATGTCCTTTTTTATCTGTTATTATTTCTAAAAACTACAATATATGATTTTTTAATAACTGCAGGTTGATATATTAAATCATAAATCATTTTACTCTATATCTGGTGTTTTTCAAATGTCTGTCACTTCCTGTTTAACCGGAAATTACTAGTTCTCATTTTTAAATGATATTCTCGATTTTTTAATTTTATTTGATAGAAAATGGTATGTCTTTTGATATTTTCACTTGTAGAATGTAGAATGTTTAGGAGGGGAGTTAGTCACCGCGACCTTAAAGATCTATTTTGTGTTCACCTTTCTTGAGCTATAACCAGTTATAACTCATCATACAGTCTCAAGGCTTTAACAAAAGCCAGTATCTGAGACGGCTCCATAAAGGCCAGCTCTCCATCCTTGACATCAGCCGTACCAAAGTTCATGGCACGAATGGTCGTCGTCTCGGCGCACTCAGTGATGTGGTGTTCTGGTGTTTCCCCATATTCCCCACAGAATCTGCATTCGCCGTTGTTTCTCAGCTTCAGCCTACTGAGGTGTTCGTTGAGGAGACAGTGTCCTGTTAGGAACCCCGTGACAATCCGAAGATTGTTTTTACTTAAATCAAGGAAAACCTTTAGTTTTTCTCGGTCGTAGGTTCTGAGGAACTTTTTCGAGTGTCTTAGACCGTTGGAGGACACCCATTCCAAGTTGCGGTTGGAGTCTTCCAGATTTTTCAGTTCCGCTTTCAGCTGGTTTGGTTTGGATATTTTCACTTAAAATAATAGTATTTTAAGTTTCAAACTATCGTGACTGTCCTAAAACGACCAACAACCAAACCAGATCAAGGAGCCTTGGAAAAATATATTTGATAATTTATAATATCTAATATATTTCGTGACGTTTCCTGGCCGGTTAAAATTAGTGATGGGATCACTCGAGCGAAAATTCGCTCGAGTACTCGATTATTCAAATAACCGACCGCTCGATTATGAACGAGCGATGCAAGTGACGACGAGTTATGAGCGACGAACGCAAGCGATCCTAGAATGAAATAAATTGAAATCCGATTTTTATGTGACATACTCGATAAAAAGCCGAGCGAATTTTTTACATACATTGCAGGTAGAAAATTTATATGACGTTATCCGTAGCGTATCTAAGTGACAAAATTTTACGACCTACATCGACAATGCCTTAAAATAAACTAAATCAAGCAAGCGATCAAGCGAATCACTTGTTGCTTGCTACTTGCCATTCATCACCGAAAAAATATGTGCTCTGCGCACGCAACTTACTGCTTGGAGTTACGAGTACAAGCAACAAGCGACGCGACGGGCGAAAACCCGTATTTTTAAATACGAGCGATATTTCGCTCGATTCAATAATCGAGTACTCGAATAATATATCGATTCAATAATCGAGTACTATAAAAGAAAAATAAAAGAAGCTTTTTTAATTCAATCTAATAAATATAAATGTATTCATGCATCTGTAGATGTCAGTAATGTATGGCAATCGCTTTTTTGATTTTAAAGAACATAACATAAATAAACCTAACATACGTAAAATTTAAAAATAATCATACAGAAAGTTTGGTTTTTTTGGTTTTACCTTATTAAATAATTCTTATCAGGCAGTAATTGTTAATTTTGAAGTTCAACTTGATATAATGTCATTTTAACAGAACGTCAACGGTTTCTTGTAGACGTATCTGTTTTAAAAAAAGTAAAGTGTTCTCGTATAGTTGAATTTAAATATTTTAAATAGTTTGTTTCTTTATTCTTTGATTTTTTTTTTCTTCCGACGACGGAAAGTGATAAACTTTCCGAAACGTTTCGAAACGAATTTTTTTTTCTTTGTTAGGCAAATTCTTATTACTGTAAACATAACTTCTGACAAGCAGTGTCCATTTAGGTTTAACGCAGAAGTGTTTACAAAAAATAATTAATTTTATTTTGTAGATTTTTCTTGCAGTGCAGTGGCGAAATACCCATTAAGGATTTTTTTAGAAATGAAAACCAAGCTCGCTTTTATTTTCGATTTAGGTGATCAATATACATCCAATCTTGGAGAAACTGTCTAATCTGGGGACCCACAAGAACTTCTTTCTTGATTTTAGCCTAACTAACTAGTAAATTGTAGCTTAGTGATTTAAATAGTAATATCTTAAAAAGTAAGTGTGAAATATATAAAATAAATTATTTTATTTATTACTGCAATAATTGAAATGCTTTTAATAATAAAAATTGTATTCACGACAACGAATGCCACAATATCAAATTATGTGGCGAATTAAAATCTGAACTGAAATTTGTATTAATGTTATCTGTATATTTGAACTTCCGACTGCAGCAAACACAATATAGCAGCAGTTGTGGATAAAATAATTTATGTAACCCCTAGGATATAACGTTATTACCAGCATTTGTGCAATTGCACTGTAAACCTCGATTTGTACTAAAATATCTTTCATATTCCTGTCATAACCATAAATAATGAATAAGTGAAAATTAAACATTAAATAGCTGTAATCGTTTAATAAAATAGTTACTCAGTATTATTACAAAATTGCAACTATGTCAAATTAATAACAATTTCCATCAAAACATTTGTGGACAGTTGGAATACCTACTACAATCCAGCTAGTTTATAAACCAGCCAAGTAAGAACTTTAACCGAAATATATACATATATCATATGGCCACATTGTAATGGAACACCCTAATGCCCTAAAACAGGGTGAGTTTCCTACGATGTTCTCTATGGGTATCTCGGAAACTACTGGTGATAGAGAGTCTGTTAAATAGGGAAAGAATTGCAGTTTTATGGAATCATAAATATGCACCTTTCAGATTTTTGAAAAAGTTCATGGCTTACTAGATATTTCGAAAAAAACAAATTTTTGTTATTTTAAAAATTGTCCCAATTCCGTTATAATCTATTTTAGACAAAAAGTATTGAGATAAAAGTTGTAGATAATCACATCCCTAATGAGTTTGTGTTCTCCGATTTTTTTTTAAATCTCTGTCATTTTTGACATATGACACAAACATATGTTTTGTTTAAATGGAAAGTTGGCCATGACTTCATAAAAAGCGCCATTTTTTAAGATTTTCAGCGATATAAGCTTTAATATGTTTTTCTGAAAAAATTACTGAGTTATAGCCAATTCTCATCTTTCTCGACTAATTTCACTTAGTTGGCATGGTATTTTTATTTTGTTATGATTTATAACTTATAAAAAGACAACGTATATTATTAAACGACTCTTTACAATTTACATTACACAAAATAAAACTTAAATCACTACATGCACTTTAAGTTATTTCAGAAAATGTTTAAAAAATCCGCCATCGTTGTGAGTGCCCACATAAATGCATATTTTTTAAACTGAATTTCTAGCTATTCTCACAGAACGACAGGTTGACTTAATTACACTTCTCCTGTACCGCCTCTTCGAGTGCCTCTCTTAATTCATAAGTTCTTTTGTAAACCTTGTTGTTAATACCGCATAAAAAAATCTAAAATGGATAGGTCAGGTGATCGAGGAGGCCCATGCAATTGGTCCACCTCTTTCTATCCCTGAGTTTACATAATTATGAAATAAATAAATTTTAACATTTCTTTCATTGTGGGGGAGGGCTGGTGTGTCATAATCAACTGGAAAGTCATGTTGGAACTCTATTAATGCGCGAGTATCTAAATTTAACTTTTCTAACATGTCGTGAAAGTCAAAACCGTTCTCTAAAAAACGTAAGTAACGTTCACCGGTCAACGTATCCTCGAAAATGTATGGCCAAGAAAAGTTGAACCAATAATCCTACACGCTTTTCTTCATTTGAAAAATTCATATTTACAATTTTTGTTTATTTTAATTTACCAAGTTTGGATGTGACAGTTTAACGTTTCTGAGAGCAATGACGATTGAACTTGTTTCCATGGCTAACTAAGTGAAATTAGTCAAGAAAGATAAGAATTGGTTATAACTCAGTAATTTTTTGAAACAAACATATTATAGCAACTACAGTTTCCATTTTAAAAAAAAACATATGTTTGTGTCATATGTCAAAAATGACAGGATTGAGAAAAAATCGGAGAACACAAACTCATTAGGGATGTCATTATCTACAACTTTTATTTGAAATGTTTTTGTCTAAAATAGATTATAATGGAATTAGGGACAATTTTTAAAATAGCGAAATTTTTTTTCCAAATATCTAGTAAGCCATGAACTTTTTCAAAAATCTGAAAGGCGCATATTTATGACCCCACAAAACTGGAATTCTTTCCCCATTTAACCGACTCTCTATCTCCAGTAGTTTTCAGTACCCATAGAGAACATCATAGGGAACTCACCCTGTATATTAATAGAATTTCGGATTCTAGAAAATAAATAATGGTCAGTTTCATTAGGGATGCATATGACTAAAATGTAAGGTTTTCTAGTAAGGTAAGACTAGACCCTTCATATGTAATAAAAAATGGGGGTACACATTTAAAATAAGAAAGTTGCTGTTAACTTCCGTCATTTCCGGAAGTTCCGCCATATTGAAAATATTTTAATCTATAGATATCTTTGTGAAACAATAATGTTCAAAAATCTCCGTTCTTTCTAGATATTGTAGTTGTCCAGAAACTTTTAATGCACGCTCAGCCTGTAGTATATTAGTCGTACTCCAACCACGATCTATTTCTTATTATTTTAGTTCCAAAAATTTATCACTACCAACATTTTAAAAATAAAAATGTAGTTTTTATCATCTGCTGAATGACGCTAATTTGAATATCAAAACAGAAAACCGAAATGAATAATAATCTTCTTTAACGAAAACAGTGATTATGAAATAATAAAGAATTTTAAATAGTAGTAATTAAAATGTGTTTCCTCTCTAAAATGTATCAAAAACTGAATAAAGCGCCTAGGAAAAATGCAAATAAACTTGAATCATTCACAAAGCGATCTCTAAAAACACTTCAGTAGACAAGAAACCTGAAATTCCGTATTTAAGTCCTAAAAGAAACGGGAAATTTCAAAAGGCTTGTGACATTTTCTCGACAGTCGTTTCAGCAAACAAATTTAAACAAATATTCTTTGATATTTTACCCTTTTCTTCAAATCAACTGTATACTGTTTAATATTGAAAATTTATTTTAGTTTATAATTTTTATTTCAGATTTTCTATAATTTATACCAGATGTAAATGTAGATTGTATGGGAGAGACAAAGTTATCACCGCGATCTTAGAAATCTATTGTATCCCCCTATCTTAAGTTATAACCCATCATACAGTCTCAGGGCTTTGACAAAGTGACTGCTAAGTTTTAAGGTCGGCTTATTTATACAGGCATCCCTCGTTATAAGCGGTTTCGATTATACACTTCTGCATTTTTGACACCAGTGACTTATTTTACGCGGCTCACTCATACGCGTTTTATTAATTCAAGATTATATATAGCAATGGGATAACTCGAGCGAAAATTCGCTCGAGTACTCGATTATGCTTTGAAATAAACTAAATCAAGCGAATTACTCGTCGCTCGTCGCTTGCTACTTGCCATTCTTCACCGAAAGAATATGTACTCTGCGCACGCAACTTACTGCTACGCGAAAGTACTTACTACTACGCGTAAAACCGTATTTTAAATACGAGCGTTGAATGAAAGAATTGGGATACGGGCGATCGCTCGATTATTGAAATCGCTTGAAACTCGAGTACTCGATTATTGAAATTAATCGGTTTTCCCATCACTAATTATATAGATTTATATGTTTGTAACTCTTGAAAATCTTGAAACAAATTTTAACACAATTTCACAATCATCACAATTTTCAGTTACTATTAGTGATTTTATCATAATGTAATGAGTAATTATCTATACCCAAAAATTATATTTTTAAATTGTAAACATCTGGTATACAATTAATTTCTAATGGAACACTAGAATTTACAAACATATGTATATAGATAATTAATACACACCAACATTATTTATCACTGAGTTTATTTAAACTGAATGAATAAATAATCCGCATGCTATTAATTTAAATTGATATATTCGTCGTGACATATATCTATGGGGATACATGTGGACCAATTGCTATTTATTATGTATTTATTTAAATATTTATTACAGTTTTATTTATGAATCCAAAATGCTAAAAATATACATAGTGAGTATTTTACTATGTATATTTTTAGCGAGAAAAAATTAAATTACCTGAAATGTTGTAGATTACTACAGTAAACAAATAAAATATTAAAATTTTACTAATTATTAATAATATTAGATTGTACTTACGACTAATGTTCATTTAATAAAAAGCAACAGCGAAACTTACCTGAAAAAAATAAGAAAAATATAAATATTATTTAATAAGAAATCTCTAAATCAGTATAAAAAATAAAACATAAGTCACATATTTAATTCATTATTAATTAATAAGAGCACATATTGGTTTTTCGCCAAAAATATATGCCAAAAAATTTTTTAAAATTTGGTATTGGAGGAGCGAAAACCCAAAAATAATCAACTGGTTCTCAAAATTTAGGCAAAAAATCATTGTCTTGTAAAGTTTCTCAACTATTTTAGACTTATTTAAAGACGGTAAAGGGAAAATGTATTTCTTTTATCGAGATCTACTGGACCTGAAAATATGTGGACTTATTCAAGGCTCGCCCTGTTTATTTGAAATTTGACCCTGCTTTTTAGCATATTTTTAAATGTACGAAATAGTAAGTGGCATTGGATTTATGATACAAAAACCAAATAATAATAAATCTTCTTACGCAGACAGGATAATATTTGCTTTTCAAATTAGATGGGTCATTAAAAGTGTAGTCAAACTATTCTAATTCAAGCGAAACATTTATTAATGTATAGGTGCGCTCAAATCTACCATTTAAACGTAGCGGTAACTTTAAATTAAATCGAATGCCGTTGAAAATCGGCTTTTAAAGCACTTGATCATATTCATATATCACTGTATAGTGATATAAACACTTAAAATAAATGGTTTATTCAAAGGTAGGGTTACCAGACGTCCGGATTAATCCGGACATGTCCGGATTATCACTACATCCGGTTGGATCCTGGCGGATTTTTAATAAGAGTCCGGATATTATGTTCCATTAAGAAATGTCGCAATAATTCAAAATAATATCTTAGTTTTAATAAATTTATTTACTTAAAAAATCGTCGATAAATCCAGCAGTGTAAATTCATTGGTTTACTTTGTAAGTTTTAAGTTTTGAAAGCTATAGGCTTGGTGCATTTCAGTTGATTTCAACAAATTCCGACCGCAGCGCACTCTACGGCATAAATCAGAAATTATCAGTACCTATTTCACGCCGCCGCACATAGGTCATTTTATGTATTTTAGGACTTAATAAATAAAAAAATTGAATGCCGAAAAAGATATTTTTTTATATTTCATCTTGGAACTAGGGCCCCATAGATATTATTTCTGCAATATTATAGTTTAATATTAACAGAGGTGGCCATGGCGAGAATGACAATATCAAAGTTTGTTTGAATTATTTCGCATTGTAAAATTACTGTCATTAGTTCATAAAGTTTCGAATTTTGTTGTTACGAATAGTAAGTGAGTTTAAAAAGTAGTGTTGTGTTATTGTGTACTATAAGGTAAGATTTATTATTAAAAAAAAAATATCCGTGTAAAAAGCTTGTGACTTGGCGAAAAGATACAATGTTTTAATAATAAGAAAAAAATATATTTTTTTTCATAACCTTGTATTTAAAAAGGTTTATAATTCAGGATTTATACAGATTTATTTCAAGAATATTTTTTTCGTATTCACAATCTTTTTATCGATTAATCTATCCTAAATTTAGCTGCCAAGATGTGCCAAGAGAATAAATATATATTGTTTTAGGTACCATGTCAATAGAAAAATCTCTTTTGTTTTCTGCTTGGTGTGAAGGCAATTCTTTGAAGGAAAAAAATGCATCTGTTTTGCGATTTGTGCCGAATACGCTAAATTTAGGGCAACATGACGGCGACGAACATTATAATGAAATAGTGAAAATTATTAAAAAAATTAAATTATTATTATTATTACTCTTTGTCTAAATGTGTGGGAGCACGGTCAAATAAGGAACAACTTATCAAAGAGGTTCTTAATTTTCTTCGAGGGCGTATTTTACAGGCATCAGAGTTAGGACAAAATGATGAAGATATTAGTCAGGATGATGATGATCATTATTGATGATTTATGTTACATAAATGTCTCTAGTAAAATAATTTTATTATCATTTTATTTATATTTGTTAAATGTTTAGGTTGTTTTTTTTTCATTGTTCAAGCTAATTTTTACTTTCAATTACTAATACAGTACATCTTCTGTAAACCTTTTAGATACTAATAAATTCACTTGCAGAAAAGTAAGGAACTACAGTTTTTGTTTGAGTTCGATATAATAAAATGAAAAAAAAATATATTTCGTCAGACACCCTGTACAAGCATAAAACGAAACAAAATATCATTATTCCACGCATTTATTTATTTTTTTACCAAACAAATTATTTTTGTTTTAAAAAATAATTTAAATTTTAAAGGCATTATTTATTACCGCCTAAATTGGCGAAAATGACCTATGTGCGCCGCCGCGCCGCCGTCTTCATGTTGATCTTAAAGCGATTAATGATATTGAAATCGTGGTTTTGTCATAATATTTAAGTATTTTAGTTTTTTTTACTAGTGCACTTATTGAGACTATAAAACACTCAGGTACAAGGTTTGTGTGATGTAACGTTGTTTCGTTTTTCATTTTCATGTGTTCTTTTCGTGTTCATTGTGGATACTGTGTCCTCTATAAAACTCCGCGACTATCTAAAAATTGTTCTTGCTTAAATCATTCTCGGTCGTAAGCAGTCCTGAGAAATTTCTTCGAGTCTCTTAGACCGTTCGAGGATTCCCATTCCAGGTTATGGATGGGCTTCCGGGTTCTTGAGTTCCGCTTTAAGTTGATTTCCACTTGGGAAGCAGAACGGTTCTGGTCGTAACCACCGTAATAACAAGGCCAGATAGCTGTGACGTAAAAATCTCGTGACGTCACCAACTGGAGGCCCAACTCTATTTAGCAACGTTGATAATTACCCTATAAAAGTTCAAATTGTGGATCTTTTTTCACTCACCAGATATATTTCGAAGTTTTAAAATGTCTTTTTCCGAATTTTTAAAAATATTATAGTATATAAAATAGTTTTAATAGAATTCGGAAAAAATCATACCAGTCAATAAATGTTTATCTCACTTTTCATCAATCAAACTTCATAAAGGAATATTTTAAGTTCACAATAGTGTATAATATGAGAAAAGAATATATATATATTATGTATTTTATCGATATTTTGATCGAAGGGTAAAAAAAGTTATAAATCTGTGAGTAAAAGAGGTGTTTAAACTATAAAGTGATTATAAGTGTGTGCAATTATACAATATAAAAGGTGTAATGCCTTATATTGTTCCGTGCCGCGCTGTAAATTACGGCGTAACCTCAAAAACCACGTTTTTCGCTTTCCTAATGATAGGAATATTCAGAAATAGTGGCTCCAAGCTATTCATCGTAATGAATTTGTGGTGATAAAATACAGCAGGATATGTGATCAGCATTTTGATAAGGAAAGTATACTTTGGTTTATCACATATATACAGAGGAAAAATCCGTCTTTAATTTATTTAAATACATAGGATATTTAGATCTGAAATTATTAGAAATCTATTTATATGGCCAAAATTCTACGGTCCAGGTAAATGAATTAAAACACCATTTGAAAGATTTATTATAAATGAAATTCGTAGTTTATTACCTGATTCACTAGTTTTACAAAATTAATAGTAATTAGTAATGCTGATCAAATTATTAGTCACGCTTGTTATTTACTAAATTCTTTAAAATGCGATGAAAATAATAAAAAATTTCTAACTTTTATCTGTGTTCAATAATAAAGTTATTAACTTGAGTTGAGTAACAGGTAGAGCTTGAAGTAATAAAATATTGTTTTAATGAGTAAAATATGAGGTATATTTTACTAGAGAACGTGCAAACTGATCCTCTTGAAAGTAGGTTTGGAAAATATAGACAGTTAGCTGGGAGTCAGTACAGTATTTGTGTTCGACATTTATATGAAGGCGAAAAGAAACTTAAGATTCAGTCATTAATGTCCTTAAAAATAATTTTCATCCAACACCGATATTGAACAAAAAATTCACATAAAAAACCTTACTAAAGGCAGTCTTGGGTTTCCAAAAGATGAAATAACTAATATAGTTTTATTTGAATATATAATTTTTAACAAAGTTTTGCAAAGCCATGAGGAGTTTCTCAAAATTCACAATAAAAAAATAATTTTATCAAAAATATCTTTGGATTACATTAAAAGTAATAACACCATTATTAAAATTTCCGCAATGTACTATTTATAATGCTAAGTTATTGTAAAAATTGTCATAAATTCTATTAGAAATACACGTCTGAAAAACAACTGTTGTTAAAAAATAATGACAGACTTGGAAAAGGAAATAAAAGAAACTTAGACACACTTACAGCATAAATAAATACAATGACGATGGATAATGTGAAATGGGATATCAATCTGATGTTTTTTAAATTTTATGTTTAATTATTATTTATTAAAAATTCGGTGCAATTAAAGTTTATATCCATTATATACGTATAAAGTGTATCAAATTCAATCAAAGTTTAAGCCTCCAGTTGATGACGTCACGAATAAGCTGTCCGGCCTTGTTATTACGGTGGTTACGTTCTGGTCCAGTTAGTCGAATGTTCGCTCCTTTTTTAGCTAGATCGTTTACTTTTTCATTGCCTTCTATTCTTTGGTGGGTTGGCACCCAGAGTAGGAGGTAGGAGGACTTCCTTCTGTTGTTCAGCTTCTCTAACTGTGTTTCTATATTCTTTATAATGGTAATCATTGATGAAAGATTATTATATCAATGGAAATTAATTCAAAACATTCACAAACATGAAAGGTTGTTAAATTCGAATATTTAGGCCTGGAAATTATTTAGAATTAAAACAAACCCTGGCCGATGCCACGGTGAATAAGCGATGAACGGAATAGATTATATTTGTGTGCGCTACAATGTTTACTTCTAATTTACATAATACATTCTTCATTGTTGGGATATTTTGAGCGCCAATGTAGGTATACTTTGTTTTATGGCTCAGGGAAGATTTCAACAGATGATGACAGAAAAAAGGCAAATGTACGTCACAATACCAGTCCGGTATTTTAACCAGGGTTTCTTTTTCACTGGCGTTACAACCAAAAGACGATTGCGAATTGTGAGCTACTGCCTTACCAGGTTGCAAATGGTACCTAGTGCCTCATTTGCTTTCCTTTTTTCTGTTTTCAGGATCGCTAGTTCATCGTTGCTGATTCCTCCCGTAATGATGATGAAGCCGGAAGGCAGAAACATTAAGTGTCTACAGGTAGTCAGTCGTATTTTAGCCATGTTTCATGGCTAATCTTACTGATGATTTGCCCAATAATTTCATACTTCTTTTTTATTATAGTCCCCACGATAACATCTTTTGTTTATTAATATGTTCAGACATAACTCATCATGAAGTCTGTTTAAAATCGGATCAGATCCACTGCAGTATTATTCATTAACCTTTTCACAAAAGGCTCTAATTTCAAACATTTCGTTAATACTAAAGTAGATCCAAAAGGTAATTCATTTTATTTCAAAGTTTAAAAACGTTGCAAAGAATTACGAGTACGTTTACGTCTGTTATACTTCGAGCGTTCATCAGGGAAGAAAATTTTATGAATAATTAAATTTTCAATCAAGCCAGTCGCTAATTTGTAAGGTTATTTCCGAATTCATCTAATTTTGATACTCCATTTTACAAAGCCATTAAATAAAAACTATGTTAAAAGTATTTTATAATTCGTTAGCTTTTTCGTACCAAATTGGTCGCAAGTAATTTTAGTCCTACAGTTAAAGTGTAAACTTAGCCTTGTAAATAATAATTTTGTTTTCTACCAGAAATAATAATACTACACCTTAATATAATGTATACCTTCAGTGTACGGAAGCATAACTGGGAAAAGTCCGGAAACAATTTGAAAAAGTTATCTCGAATTTAAATTCACGCGTTTGCATTTAAGGGGATTAAACAAGAATATACTAAATGGATTTCAACTTCAAATTTACGAGTGTTTTTAACTAGGTATATAAACCAGTCTTTTCATCATAAAAAAAATAAACAAAAAACTAAAAATGATAGGCAAGTATGGATTAATAATCTGGTCAATAGTCAATTATTCTGTGCATTGTTGTTGTGTATTCAAACAAAGTATTTGATGGCAAATTGTTTACGTTTAAAACTACACATAATACAGATTGTTAACTGGACAGTTACTTATAGGGGAACAGAATGGCAACACTGCTTATTGAGAACGCATGCACTTTAGGGTTTTCTTCGTCCTGTCGCGTCGTCTCTCGACGAGCGGGCCTGAGTTGCCATATTTCAACCATAAAGCTCTTGCCGCGGTAATAACGACATAAAATTACAACGCATTAAAATTACTGGTACATGTGTAAGTAATTTTAAATACGACAAATTAACATAACTTCTGACAGTGTTTTTCTTATTTTTAGCATTATTTGCATGTTGGTCTAAATTTTTCATAACCAAATAATAGGTTGTACTTTGGTAGTATAGGGTTAAAACTGACTGAATTCTCCTTTTTTAGTGGTTTCAATTCATTGGACTCTATCAGTATGATCAGCATAAAAAGCTCATTCCTTCTCATGGCTTTTCATTCTTTTGCTGATGATAAATATGGCATCTATTGCAGACCTGTTATTTCTAAATCCATGTTGTTCTTCACAAATTCCAGTTGACATTACTTCTTCTGCTAAGATTTCTCTGCTGAATGAAGAATTAAATGACAGAACTTTTCTTTCTAGTAATGGAAAAGAAAAACGTCTCTTTTCTTAAATTACCAAAAATACTAAATTAGCGCGATAGAGTTTATGTACATTTTAGAGACACTTTTTCGTTTCTATAAACGATTACATTTCTTGACTCGTTTTTCATTCTGCTCATAGACTGGGCGAAACTTTAACGTTAATTTACAATTAATATTGCCTCTAATCCAGCTAATTGCATTTCCTGCAAGTTCGCCGGAGTTTACAATTTAAATCCGGCTATTTTGACCCCTTATTGATCTCGAAAGAAAATTAAAACTTGGGATTACGTGTTTAACTGCAGCTATATAGTCTGTTCTAAAGTTTATTGCAGATGGAATTTTAGGAGGAGGGGGGATATCATATATAATGATTATACTATTACTTAGTATAATAATTATTATCTATGATTATTCAGGATGATCCAGCCTTCTTAAAATGCTCTATATTATGTTTTAGGTTTATGATTTTCATTTCAATTTTTTTTTTCATTTTTTTTTAATCACTCTTGGGCAATTTAGTATAGCAATCTAGTAAAGTTACACTAATAAGGTTAAAATACACAACACAGTGACAGTAATTTTGGGTCTGTCGGTTCTGTTTAGTACTATTTTAGGATGCACTGAGAAAGTAATACTTTTCACTGTTGAAGCTGAAAGAATTTCGGACTTCCATTGTCTTTTGTCACTGACCGTTATCAAGTGTAAACTAAATCGCTAGCATAATAAGTTATTTTTTACTATAAGTACTTAATCTTTGATGTAGAATGTTTGGAAGGGGGGGGTTACCACCGCAACCTTTTGTGAGTTCCCCTTTCTTGAGTTATAACGAGTTAGAACTCATCATACAGTCTCAGGGTTTTGACAAAAGCCAGAGAATCTGAGACGGCTTCACAGAGGTTAGCTCTCCAGCTACGTTAACAATCGTACAATCGTACCAAAGTTTATGACACGAATGGTTGTCGTTTCGGCGCATTCAGTGATAAAGTATTCTGGTGTTTTCCTATTTTCCCCAATCAGAGGAAACCAATCTTACCAATTTATTTTGTTGGGTATTGTAGTTTATTAAGTAAAGTGCATTTTTGTATAATATTCCATTCATTTCATAATTTATTACGTTATGACACGCTGTTTTTTAATATGTAGAAATTGACAATCTGTTAAAATATAATTTACCATTATTAAAAATTCTTGAATAATGCAGTTTTAGTGTTTTCTATGATGGTAAATAATATAATTGATAATGTTTCCATTATTTCTAGAGAAATTAGCGATATCTTTATTTAAATTTTGCGATTTCAGAATACGTTAAAATTAATATACTTTCAGCAGTATGTTTAGTATATTATTACAACCAGAGTTATCCTTATTTTAATAAAAGCAAGTTTAACCTTCCCCCATCACGTTATTTTATGAGATAGAGCAAAATGTGCTAATCCAAAAAAAATATAAGTTTTCTGCTGATTACAGCAGCAATATTTAATACACAATTTTTTACTATCTCTTCACGTGCATTCTTTTGAGAAAAATCCCGTTTTCGAATTGACCATCGAAGATGCGCTCACCTAACGGACATTTTTAGAAATTGAAAATAATTTCCAACGATTTCTCTTCGCCGACTCACTCATTAGAATTGTTTTCCCAAAGTTATACGATAAGTAGTTTCTAAGATACATATTATATGATCATATTTTATCCATAATTTTATCCGTAAATATATACTGTTTATATATTTTACACAATATTGGAAGCTATGATCAACCGGTATTTGTTTCACTGTTTTTTTTTAAATAGTTTTACTCCTTTAATTTTTCATTTTTATAGTACGTAATTATGTCCTTTGGTTTCTTGATTTTGTTACTATGAAAGGTTTAAAATTCATCACCATTATATTATATTACTTCAATTTTATAACCGTCAGATATTCTTATCTAAAGTAGCATTATTTTTATTTCTTTTTCTATTTGTTCTTCTAAAGATTATTAATAATGTGAAAGTAATTAAAATAAGTGTTACTGTGCGTGTGTAATTTCATATTAGAGCAGAAATAATTACATTGTAACGCTTTTTATCAGTATTCTATTCACTATTGTGCTTTGTCATTATATAAATTACATCGGACTAAAGAAAATCCCCTTATAACGCATTTCTTGTAACACGACGTTAATAACGACCAAGCTATTTTCGAAAGAAACTAATAACTCGATGGAGATTCTAGTATAAAGTATAATATTGCTATTCTTTTATCCCTAAATATGTAGTAAATCAGGATAAATCAAGCAATAAAACTAATGTAATTATTTTGAAAGCTAAGAAAAGAAATGAAAACTATTTTTTGAGTATCTATAAATAATATGATTTTCGATCAAATTAATTTTTGTTACTAATTATTCAAACAATTAAAAAAATTCACAGTCCTTTACAAAGATGCAACCGGGGGGGCATTGAAAATGATGAATAAAAACGTAAAAATATGATTAGTGTTAATATGAGTGTATTACATACATAAGTTTAAATAACGAACTTAACAAAAAACAACGGATTTAAAGATTCACTGAAAAAGTAGTAGTGTTAACATTAAATAAAACATTATTAGTATTATCAATAATAATTATGCGATCGCACCTATCCGTTAACCAGAATCCGGTGACATATACGCGGTCTCACCGGAAACATTACTTATTACTTCGCATAACTTGAAGAATATCTACTTTTAATAATGAAAAATTTAGAAATACACCAGTAAAAACATTTATTACTTGAGATTAAAAAAGTCTTTTTAACGACTTTTAAGTTACCTAGGAAAAAATCTATGCACGTACCTACCAGTATTGTTACAGGTTAATTCGTGAATCAGCTTGGCATTAGTGGGGCATTATATGAGAAATTTTGGTATTTAATTTGTATTTTTGGCATTACTTTGGCATTAGTATACAGACATTTGTCAGCGGTTTACTCCTTGTAGATAATCAAAAAGTTTTTTGATAAAATTTGCTTTTTATGTCAGATCATTTCTATGAAAAATTACATTAGATTTTTATTAAAGACGCTGGGTAATTAAAACATTGACTAATAAACCTTGTCCACTTTAAATACGGGGTCACGAAATATCCTCCTTGGAGTGTTTGGGTTAAGGGGTGTATAATAAATTAATCGTTGTTTTATAATAAAAACCATAAAACATTTATTTGTGAGTAAAATAATGCAATGGTTGGATATCTCTCCTTTATAATTCGGTGACTAAAAATACACTAAAATAATTAGAAAAAAAATCTTGTACTTATTTAGTAATTACGTCAATATTAATTAATTGACTTTCTAGTCTATTTTATTTTATGTACAAATATATTATTAAATTTTAAGCATTAAGTAATAAAACACTTTGTGCCCTCTTATATCGTAAAAGGTTACGAAATATACTCCTGGTTACACCCCTTACAGAAAACAGTGTAAGGGGTGTAAATAAATTGTATAATCACTGTTTTTTATAATAAAAACTATAAAATATTTCTTATTTGTGAGATTAAAAAAACAAAACAATGCATTGGTTAAAATAAGTACATTCAATACTGTTTTCAATTGTTAATTCAATAATGTGTTATAACATAATATAGCCATTACTATTATACTATTATTATTAAAATAATATGTGTGTAACATATTTCTTTAACGAATTAACCTGTAACAGACATTTATATGCCCAGTATATTTTTGTTTAACAAACCAATCAGGAAAAATCCAAAACCTACCGTTATAGGAGGTATAAGACGATTAAACTTATATAATGACAACTACTTATCGGATAACAAATTAATTACTACTGTCAGCTAGTTCAGCTACTGTCTAGGTAGAATTTACCTAGAGTACCTACACCTACCTATGATGATGTAGGTAGATTAAAGCTTATTTTGACGTTACCTCTCACTTCGGTGTCACAAGCTGAATTTTTCAGGGATGGAAGTACAGTACATCACAGTACATGATATGGGGACCCTTATTCCGAAAGTAGTACAAAATTAAACAGGGTAAAAAGGCACTATCATCAAAAATCGATATATTAATACCACCGTATAGAGAAAACAAATACTTATTTTTTGATCCAGTACAGAATAAAGTCTTCGTAGGGAGTAATTTTTTATAATTATTTACAAAAAAACATTTCCATTAGCGCTTATGACCAAAAAAAAACTTTAAACATGAATAATCATTTCAATCATGCGAAAATTTGGTTTAAAAATAGAGATTTTTTTTTAATATAACTTTCATTTAACGAAAAACGAAGGCCTAAATGAAAAAAAGAAACAATTTAAAAGTTTCGCTCATGTCTTGACAAGGTATCAAAGCAAACCCCATATTTTTTGCTTTTAACTAATAAAGATATATCAATAAACAATTAGCGATGTAATGGTTTTTGCGCGCGCTGGCCGACTGCCGCCGTTGCGCCGAGATTTCCTATACCCTTGTATATATGACGTCATGGTGTGGCAAATGTAGCATTTTAATTCGATTTGGGCTCCCTTATATAGGATAACAGAAACATTTTCAATGTTAAAATAAAAATACTAATTCGCAATTGTAATTTATTAAAAAATAGTGTGCTGCTGAGCATCAATATTGGAAACAAGAAATATATAGCCCTCTTAAGGTTAATTCTCACAAAATTGTTTCTCCTTGGATACCGCATCTGTTGACGGAAGAACAGAAAGCAACTAGAGTCAATTGGTGTCAAAAAACTCACTCACATCGGTTTAACGCAGGGAACTCAAAAAATATATACAGTATTGTTAGTGCTGATGAATCCTGAATTTACTCTTATCAACCCGAAAATAAACGTTAATCGGCTGTTTTAATGTTTCGAGATGAACCAAAACCGACATAAGTTATCCGTTCTCAAAGTGTTTCCAAAAAGATAGTGGCGATGATTGTCTTAAAAGCGGGTCGGGTAGCAACAATTCTTCTGCAAGATTAAAAAACTGTTACTACTGATTGGTACATATTTATTTGTTTGCCAGAAGTAATTGCTGAGTTTCGAAAAACTCACCCTCAACAACAAATGATCCTTCACCAAAACAATGCAATTCCCCCACAGCTCGAAAATCCATCGAGTTTTTAAAGCAAGAAAATATGGAATTGTTGGACCATCCTCCATACAGTCCTGACCTATGTCCTAACGACTTCTTTACTTTTCCAAAAATTAAGAATGAACTACTTGGTCAAAGGTTCCAGTCCCCAGAAGGCGCTTTCAGTGCCTTCAAAAGAGCAATTTTACAGATACCAACAAGCGAGTGGAATAACTGCTTTCAGAATTGGTGTCAAGCGATGCAAAAATGCATTTCTTTTCGTGGAGAATAGTTCTGAAAAACAATAGTGTTTAAAATTTATCTACCGTTTTTTTTCTACTTCTACAAAATATAAAAGACAAACTCTCATAGTAAACAGTATTATTTGTAGTAAACATTTCATACAGTAGGAAAACTAAAGGAGATTGATTCAGAAGCAAACAGGGAAGCAGTTGTTACTTGTTAAAAATATTAATAATTTTAAACTTAAACCCTCTCTCAGGCTCTTACAGGCTGTTACAGTGCAAACATAAAAAATCTTTAGATCGTTACATAGCTAATTTTTCTTGTGAAGTATCCTTTTGTGTAGCCATTACGAAATAGTCATGTCTGCCAGCTCGCTCCCGGGGCTTAAAGCGGGGGCGGCCAATCGAAAGAGTGAAATTTTGACACTATAAATATTATAAGGTACAAGAGTTATAATTGCGAAAATAGCTTTTATTTATTATTAAGAAACGTGGTCGTTATTTATTATTAAGAAAATTATCGTAGCTAAAATGCCGGCAGACAACACGAAAGAGGCATAAAATTTTGAAAAAAAAAATTATGGCATATATGCATGCCGATTGGTGGAATGTCATTTATTTATTTTAAAAGCCGCATACAAAAGGGCAGACAAAAAGATCGTGACTAAATCAGTATAGATAAAACGTGTATACGATTATATCATAAACTAGCGTGTATCAGCGACTTCGTTCGCGTCGAATTAATCATTATTTGTAATGGTGATGATAAAGCAAAGCAAGAATTTCCCTTACATACAAACTGGATAACATTTTCTCAGATTTATGTCAGCATGAGAAAAAACATTATGGCGATATTATCATATAACTTGGTAATATTTGAGTGGTAGTGTCATCTCGTTGGAATTTGACTTCCGAAAAATCGGTTTGCCAAAAATAAGCTTTTTACGTCAAGCAGTTTAAGCAGAATCGTGG
The DNA here is from genome assembly GCF_002938485.1 of Sitophilus oryzae. NCBI lineage: Eukaryota > Metazoa > Arthropoda > Insecta > Coleoptera > Curculionidae > Sitophilus > Sitophilus oryzae. The sequence continues at coordinate 62,381 of NW_022146845.1, forward strand.
TTAAGAAACTACCTAACTTTTTAAAAATCATACAGGGTGTTCCTGTATGATTTTTTAAAAAATTTCAAAATATGTAAAAGAAACAAATAGATTATGCTTGTTCAAGCGTTTTCCCGAAAGACTAAACGTTTTTTAAATAACAAATATTGTAATATTTGAGGGGCGTTTTCACCCTCTTGGAATTTGAGATTCGAGAAAACCCTCCTTATGGAACCTCTACACCCCACAGTCAATCCGTTTGCCAAAAATCATCTTTATTCAGATCTTTAAACGTCTTATTCAGATCTATAAACGTCAAGCAGTTTAAGCAGAATCGTGATTACCCAATGGTCATATTTTATGAAACACCCTGTATAAATTTATAAAAAATCTTAAAATATGTAAAAGAACAAAATAAAATATACGTATTTAACAGTTTTTCGAAGAACTCACCGGTTTTTAAATAAAAAATATTTTAATATTTGAGGGATAGTTTCACCCCCTTAGAATTCGTGTTTCGAAAAATCCCTTCTTATCGAACCTCTACACCCTAAAGTCAATCTGTTTTCCAAAAATCAGCTTTTTACGTCAAGCGCTTTAAGCAGGATCGTGATTAATCAATGGTCAGATTTTTCGAAACACCCTGTATACATTTTTAAAAAATCTTAAAATATGTAAAAAATTAAATAAAATATACGTGTTTAAGCGTTTTTTCGGAAACTTGACCGTTTTTTAAATAAAAAATATTGTAATATTTGAGAGGTGGTTTTACCCTCTTGGAACTGGAATTTCGAAAAATCCCTTCTTATCAAACCAAACCTCTACACCTTAGAATCAACCTGTATGCCAATATTGAGCTTCTTACGTTGAGTGGTTTGAGCAGGATCGTGATTAATCAGTATGTCAGTCACTTAAGGATTTTATATATTAGTATAGATATATTTTTTTGATTTCACACAACAGATAAAATACATTTATTATTCTGTCTCACTATTTATTTGTATCTGACTCGTCGTACTGCAGATCCTCGCTCTCGCAAACGAGTCTTCCTCTGAGTCGATATCTGCACCGTAAATTTTTTGCAGACTTCATGTATTATGTTTCAATTGATAACGCAGCGAGCGTTTCCGGAAAACGCTTATACAGGGTGCGTCTTAAATAAGTGCAAATACTTTTAGGGTGATATATTTCGACCCCAGAACACGTCTATGAGGTTTTTTTCGCAAAAAAAGTTGTTGAAAATCGTGCATTTTTTTAAATTTTCCTGTATATTTTAGAAAACTTTTTAGAACTGCCTGTTCACCGCAAATTTACCCACGGTATAATTATTTCTTAACTTACCATGCTTACAGCTTTATATGTCTATGGTTAAGACCACTAAAAGCATGGATGCAAATACAGAAAAAAATAGGTGGGTCGCAAAATTATTTAAAAATAAATCAATTTCTTTTTAAATTTTCAAACTTGAATAACTCGGTTATTTGGACTTGTTTGGAAAACGGTAAAGTGAAAATATGTTTCTTTTATCTACTGAGATCTACCAACTCTGAAAATATTTGCACTTATTCAAGACTCACCCTCTGTAGAGTAATATCGGGCTTTTGATAACTGTCTACCGCTGATTGAGCCACGATTTGTTTGTCTGCCCTTTTACATACGGCTTTTTAAATAAATAAACATGACATTCCACCAATCGGCAAGCATGTATGCGATGATTTTTTTTCTCAAAATTGCATGCCTCTTTTGCGTTGTCTGCCGGCATTTTAGCCACGAGAAAAATGTCTGCCAACAATTTTCCACGTTTCTTAATAATAAATAAAAGCTTGTAAAATTGCTATTTTTGGGGCTTACTCAACCACTGGGTCTCACAATGCAAATTCACCTCAAATATCCATTTAGTTCGTCACTGGCAAGCACTCTCTCATTGTACATGAAAATAACAAAACAAACATTTACTGATCTGGATAAAATTGATAGTTAAATAGTAAAACTCACCCGAGGTACTCCGTCCCCTAGCCACTGACATCATTGATATTCTCTTCAGTATATCCCATTCCATATCTTCCACCTAATTCAAATATTATTCGGATCTATTGGTTAATAATCTACAACAACTAGCTAGTGTCACCTGAAATAGTATAGGGGCTTCCCCCGGAATTCTGCCGCTAAACAGATTCGCACCCCAATCGAATAGGCTAATTGGGGTACCTCACTACCCCAACGCCGCATCGTCAATCGAGAAGACATTATGGAGACCTCAATCTCTCAAGACCAACTCGAAGGCAGGACGTCACAAGAGGTTTTCTTCTGTTGACCCGTTGCCTTACAGTATATGCATCTTTTATAGTCAAAAAGACTCGAAACCTCGAATTGTCAGCTCTGTGACAAAACACAACACAACACGACAGCCGGCCGGCCTATCAACTACTGACCCGCCGGCGCGCTCGCAAGCTAACCTCCTCTTACATCACAATTTTACCTGATCACAAATATTTACATCGCTTGCCAATGAATCATAATATTTTCTCTAATCGACTTTCAAATTAGCGTACTAAGATAAATAAATAGAGAGTTTCCGAAGGAATGCATATTGTTTATTATTAATTGAATAAATAAAAGCATTATTATGACGAACTTATTTTCCAAGTTTTACAAGCTATTTTCGCAATTATAACTCGTGTACCTTATAATATTTTGTGTAAAATTTCACCCTTTCGATTGGGCGCACCGGCTTTAAGCCCCGTAATAGCGCTGGCAGACATGACTTTTACCATTTACCATTTCATAATGGCTACACAAAAGGATACTTCACTAGAAAAATTAGCCATGTAACGATGATAAGGTTTTTTATGTAGCCAGCTCTCCATCTATAAGAACTTCTACAGTTCCTTAACACTGTAAGAAACAAGTTATATAGTATATCAGATCAAATAAAGAAAAATATAAATGATGTTGAAAAATGTCTAATAAAAAGAATATTATACAATATCCAGAAGGAATATTAAAATTATCACTCCTCGCTGGTCAGCAGCTATTGCAAGTAGAGTCCCAATATTGCCATCATATCCTTGACGACTCAAATATTCCCGCCGTTTATTGATTCGATTCCGACAATCGTTGGTTCAATTTTGGTTTTTTTCAATTTTCCGTATATCTGACGATTGAATATAAATCTTTTTATTTGCTGATAAACTTACACATCACTGGAGCGATGGATTTCTTCGTTAGGATATGGATTCCCTTCAAGTTTTAAATTTATTACTTTTAGATATGTAATAAACTAAATATAGGTATTAATAAATATTCTTATAATACAAGGTTATTCACCTCATATTGTAGTAACACGTTTGGATTTTTAGAAATTGTAAGTTTTTTTAGAAATTGTAAGTACAATTTAAAATTATTTTAAAAAGGTTCAGAGCTCGGTTCAGAGTGTCCCAAATAAATAAAAAACGTCAGAGTTGTATTTTTTTAAATGGAACACCCTATATATTATTACATTTTTAGTTTCTACGTTTAAAATGAAGGTAAATTTAATTAGGATTTACCGCACTTTAATCTTACCGTTTTTGAAATATTTAGGATTTTGTGAAAATACAGTAACAATTTTAATGCTTTATTTCTCTACGCGTATTTAAGTTTTAAAACCAAATATTGTGAAATTTTCTTTAGTATTAAAAATTATACTACCTTGTGTAGAGGTCTAAAATTTATTTTAAAATAATTAACTTTTTTTTTTTTCATTTAATTTAAATGGAACACCCCATATATTTTGAAAATTCGTTACAATTTAATTGTCTATCAAATATATTATGCCATTTTTTACCTATCTCTAAGTTTCCGTAAAAACTGCGTCTTAAAATTTAGACCTCATTTATCAATAGATCCATGGAATATTGACATTTTGATATTTTTAAAGCAACATAATATATATTATATATGATTTATAGTACTGATATTTTGTAAATATTTTATTTACTAACAGATGGCCATCATCAATATACGGGTACGTCTCAAAGTTGCTCACCCCTATAACTTATTTATTTTTAAATAAAAAACGAGATTTGTGTATGTTAGTATATGACATAAATTAGAATTGATTGACGTATTTAATTGTTTTTGGTCGTTTCCTGTTCCACCGGTACTGACTACAACTTTTGATTTTTAAATGGCTCCCTTGGTATTTTTTTTACTTTATTTGATAGAAAATGACATTCTCAATAATAAAAAATCGCATTTTAAATTTCAATCTAGAGTGTCAGGACTATGTTAAAAACACTATTTTTTAATCCAGGAGACTTGGAAAAATAAATTTGATCGTCTATAATGTTTTTAGTGTCTTGTCCTGGCCGGTTAGAAAGATCATCAAATCGTATTTTTTAATCATATCTCAGTTTTTCAAATAGAACGAGGTAGCTCATTAGCATATTTGAAAAAAAGCATTTTTTACGAATAATTTGATACCATACACTTGGTATTTCGCGAGTGTCTCACTCGGGTAAAAATGTACACGTACTGCCAAAATGTCACTTCCACTGCTAAGCGACTGCCAATGACTACGAATTAGACTGCCTATGACTGCCATGTAATTATTATGAGTGACTGCCATAAGACTGCCAATGACTGCCAGCGACCGCCAATGAAAATGTACATGTAATTCCAATGGTGAGACACCCTCGGTATTTCGAGTCAAATTTTCGTTATGAAACGCATATTATAATTTTAAATACCATATGTGAATTCAAAGTTGACATATGATATGTCCATTTTATTCAGAGTGTCATTTTCTATCAAATAAAGTAAAAAAATACAGAGGTGTCATTTAAAAATCAAAAGTTGTAGTCATTTCCGGTGGAAACAGGACATGATGAAGAAAATTGAATACGTCAATCCAATTCTAATTTATGAGATATACCAGAACTGCTTTATTTACCTGAAAAAAATAAAAAAGTTTTAGGGTGAGCCACTTTTGAGATTACCAGTATAGACATAAACTATAATGTAACTATGGTTATAATTAAACTGCATTTAATTGTAAATTCTAAATATACAGGGTCAGTCTTAAGAAAGTACAATTATTTATTTAGAGCTGGCAGATCTCAATAAAAGAAACATTTTCTCTTTACCCTTTTATAAAAGACGTGTTTCTGGGGTACAAATATACCACTCCTAAAAATATTTACACTTATTAAAGACTCACCCTGTGTAATGAATTCTTTTATATTAGAAAAAATCGTTTGATATACTACCACTGTACCAGAAAATCAATCGTTATCCAGAACATACTATAATGAAAGTAAAATCATACTGATCAAACAATTAGAAGAATAAAGAATGACTAACTATTAAAATATAGAGATACTTTACACTTTGGTTCAAATTGATTTTCATTAGAACCCCTTTTCCACATATTATTTTCCAAAAACACGCATAACTTCCGTTGTTCTATTCAGAACTTCAATGGCGACTCAACAATGGAACTAAACTTTTTTGTATGTACTAATTCATGTTCTCACGCAACAATCTGTTCGCCAATAAATCAATAATTCTGTAAAGTAATGGCGTGTGACAGAGCCATTCGAAAATTCTATATTTCACGCCAAATTTCACCAAACAATTTAATTGTACCAATATGCGACAACTAGAACACGCAATAAACATAAAATGGCACATTCTTAACTTCCGCGTAGCTAATTTCTAACAATTTCGTAAATAATAAAATTGAAATTTCAGCAATAAACGGATTTAATTTACAAATAGCATTCGTATAATATAGTTATAGCAACAATATTGAGTCCCAATTTGCTCTAGTAAATTTGAATTAAAATTAGATTTTATTATTTACAAAATGTTTATTATTATAATTTTATATCTTCAAAACAGACTTCTGGGTCTTTCGCCCACTAGAAGGAAATCTACAAAATAAAAATATTTTTTTAAACACGGCGGAGACCAATTTGTCAGCGGTATTTTACTAATAAAACAACTTTGCCTAACGAACAAAAATGCTTAACACAAGAACAAAGAAAAGATATTTTAAAACCTTAAATAATATAAATATAAGTATATATAATATAAAACCTAAATACGACTATTCAAGAACACTTTAGTTTTTTAGCAAGTACGTCTATTATAAACCGTTGGCGTTCTGTTAAAATGACATAATAATAATAATAAACGTCTTTATTAAGAAAAAAATATATATAGGCGAAGTCTTTAGCTACATAGCAATTCATACTTAACCCATAATAAAATTAGAATTTTAAAAATAAAAAAAAAAAAAAAAAAAAAAAAAAAAAAAAATAATACTTATTAATTCTTACTACTAACAATTCCTACCACATACTATACAGAATTGGTCCGAACTGTATTCGGAAACTTCCAGCATATTCTGCAAATTTAAATAAGTAAAATAGTTTGTATAAATGTACATTGTCTAAAATGCTTAGTTGGAGATACAGGTCGTAAATTTTCATTTTTGTTTCATTTTTCTTAATCATTTCTGAAGTAGCGTCAATATTTGGATGAAAATTGGTGCCTGGAATTTGATTTTGATGTCAATATGACACCTTGTTGTAGAGAGCGCCACCTAAATATTTTTAACTTTGGTAATTGAGCAACGCTTTTTGTCCGTACCTGTATAAAACTACCGAGTAAAAAAAATATACATTTACGACGTTTTACGGCAAAAATCTCTTGCTAAAAATCGCTACAGTAATGGTTCTCGAGATATTTGGAATCAAATTATCAATACATTGATTGAAAACTCATTCTCATGTTTTTTTAATTTTCTCTAAACGGTATGGAAATTTGGAAAAATATAAATTTTTTTTTTTTTTGAATTTGATAATTAATTTTTGAACAAGCAAAAATTTTTATGAAGATAATTTTTCTCAAAATGTCAATAATAAAAAATGTTTCTCCTCTTCCCCCGTCTTGAGGAAGGCGAGTTTTTGGAGAAACAAAGCGAAAAAAGATTTTTTCTCTTGTAAAGACAATCCGGGGATATACTGTATAGTATATCATACATAAAAGATTTGCCGCTTCTATATTATTTTTAGATGCAGATATATAATGCGATTAGATGCAGAATGAAAAAAGAAAAAAAAAATGTAGTTGAAGTTTTATAAATTTTTGGCCGTTTTGCAGATATTCGTAGTATTGTATCGATTTTATTACATATGTATAGGATTTTCAACGGTACCATGCCAGACATTAGGCAGCTGTGATAAAAATTCTATCAGAACTTTTGTTTCCACTAAATATGACGAATGAAGTCTTGTTAGTTAGTGGTTAAAATTAAAAGAATAGGAAATATCTAAAATAAATCCATAAAAATTGCTATATATGCAATTAGGAAATACTGTATTTAGTATTATAAATAATCCACCATCTTGGGTTCCTCGAAAAATAAAATAGTTTTTCTAAAACAAAAGCCAATGTCCATATTTCCGTATACCTCGATCCACGCGGCGGTTGTTTAGCAAGTGTAAAAATAAAACAAATTTCCACAGTTGAGTAAATAAACAGCAGACAATCTTTATTTATAACCATTATTCCTCGTAATTATTTCCGCACATTTGATTTCAAGTTATTGCCACTCTATATAATTAGAAATAAAAAAAAAAAAAAAAAAAAAAAAAAAAATCAAAATTAAATTAATCTCAATGGTAAAACCGAACGAATTTGTAATCTGAAATGTAATTTATTTAATACTGTTGGATGATTTTATCTAAAGGATAAAGTACAAAAATATTTCATCTGTAATTCATGTTTAATACTAACATTGAAAATTGTTTTGGATAAATAAAACATGGATAGTAATTGTCTGCTGGATCTGTATCTATGAAAGGAATGCGGACAAAAAACATTTAAATAAACAGCAATATATTTTTATACGTCGACTTGACGAGTACGTCACCGCAAATCGCTCCGCCAACTCATTTTATTGGCTACATGCAAATTTGTCGAATTTTTATTGATGGGACGCGTCGTCTAATTTTACGAAAAACATCGAAGATATCGTTTCCCCTCTCACGGATGCCCCGTAGCCTGGGAACAGGACAGACGTACTGTAGTTTTAATGTTTTAAATATAGACTTATTTTATACTCCAGATGGAAGACTGCTTTTTATTGATGAGTAAAACTACCCCTTAAACCCAAGTTATCACACTATTTTACTTTAAATCAAGTTAAAACTTGACCCAAAGTGCTAAGGTGGGACAAAATCTATATTGGCCATTATTCACTTTTAAAATTAAGTCACTAGTTACTAGTGTGTTTTAAAAGGAAATACCTATATTATTCCGATATTCAACGAATAATTCATCTCTCTCTTTAGAATACTATCATACCCATCAAACAAAATATTTTCCTAGATATTTTCATTTTATGTTTAATTATTAGTGGATCTTTATTTATTAAAATCACGTCATCGATATTTTCAGCTGATTCGACCATATCCAATTATGGAGTAGTCTCCCTCGCATACTCTCTTTGCAGTTGGGTCGTATTGTCTATTGTTGGTTATGCGGGCCCAAGTTATCCTGCTAATATCCTAATATCATAGTCCCAGGATCAGTCAATTCTTCTAGGTCGTTTAATTCCTCGTGGGCACTATCCTGTAATTTTGTGGTCCTTTCTTCAGGTATCCTGCCCATTGACATCTATTACCTGGGTCTTTTGTCGTATCCACTCTTTTCTTTTATGGTCTCTTGGTTATTCCCAGTATACTTCGTTCCATTGAGCATTGTGCGACCTACAATCTACACATACTAAATAACAAACTAAAATAAACTAACTTGTATACATTTCTAGGATATCAAATGGCTTCAATAAATTCAGTAGAAACTAATTTTTCATTTCTATTTCAGCCGTTTAGTCATAGCATTAAGCTAAAGCCGTTTTATAATCGAGTTGGCAATATTTTATTATTTCAACTAGTTTATTTTCATCAATTCGAAATTTCATTTGAAACGACATTTTGCAATTTGTAGACTTCGGGTTTTTGCCAGTAAATTACAAAAACTTGTTTCGATTAACCTTAATGAAAGCTAATTATTTATGCTTGCTGATTTCACACTAATTAACAATTCAATTTAGAATATTCTTTATTTTAATTTTAATTAAAATTAAGTATCTTAAGTATTCTATAGGTGTGTTGTTTTCCAAATATGATAATGATAATCCCCATACGGCACATCAAATCACATTTACGATGTGTTTACATTATCAGATGTAGACACAGGGTGACAAAATTCCCCCGATGTAAATATTTATGCTACGTTTACACATTGTAGTTCAACACGTATACACAAAGGTTAAACGTCCGCTTCACAATGTAGCCACAGTATAGCCTTTACGTATACACAAAGTAAGGGATACACAGTGTGCCGTAGGATACACAGTGCTTGTGTATTACGTTTAAACTATGTTTACACATTGCAGTTGTGACTACCGCGTGTATACGTATGTATTTTGCTTCATATATACATCTTGTGCTAAATAAAACTACTTCTTATGAACGAATTTAGGAAATAATACAAGTTTTGATGCCTAACTTCGTTCTTTTTAAGAAATGATACCAATTATATCTTTTAGGAAAATCAGGGAAGGCAAAACTTTGTATTTTTCAAAAGCATCTCGATCGTAAATTCAAGAGAGCGCCTTAAATTGTTTCCATTTTGTTTGTATTAAATGTACCATTTTCTTCCATAAAATGGATTAAGTGGTTAAAATAAAATTCTTATATTTCTTTATATCATGGAACGCAATAGTGCAAATAACACAATATAATACTTATTTACTGCAGAAACCAGAAGTAAGAAAACACTGTAAAAAAACCAGAATTTGTATCAAAATGTATTAAAAATAAGTACCTAGTATAACAACATACTAAAATGGTAAACACTGGTATATCGCCAACATTTGGTGGACCTCGTTTAGTCATTTTTTCTCTCTTTTCCCTCCAAGCAGTTGGTATATTAGCATACTCATTCATCGGGCACTCTGTTGGACTTTGTTGTATTTTATTTCCAGATT
>NW_022146845.1:73073-85869 GCF_002938485.1 Sitophilus oryzae
TATTACGTATTGTTTTATCTATTTTTAATGTAAATATAAAGGTCTTTGCATTACTGATTCCTTTATTACCTATATCATTATTAATTTATTGTAGATACAAATGAGATTAAACCACATAAAATAAAACGTTATTTTTCAGATATATAATAAAAAGAGTATATTATATATATATATATATATATATATATATATACAGGCAAGTATATATATATATATATATAGCACCACGCCGCATCGAATTTAAAAAAAATATTGTTTCCGTTACTTTCAATGAGGGTGCGCACACTAGCCAGAGTCGCACGAATCGCATCGACGAAAATGCGGCCAGCATTCTTGGGCCAGAATGAATTTCGTAAATGCGGCTGAAGATTCATGCGAAATGAAATCAACATGCTAAGTAGGTTCGCCAATTTTTCATGGCTCATATTGAAATATTGAAAAATTTTTAGTTCATCCTCAATTAAATATGGAAATAATGTGGATTTTTGCAAATATTGTGAACCTATAACTTTCGATTCTCTCTCGTGATTTCTTCTTCTTCTCTTAGCAAGGAAGCAAGGAGCTCATATTATTTCTTGTTTGTTGTCATTTTTTATACGTGTGTTAAGTTAGCACAACCACTTTAAAAAAAATGTATGAAACTATGTGGAATAATTGCCGTAAATTAGCCGTAAATTTGCCGTGAAAACGAAAAATTTGCCGCTCTTCGCTAAGTACGTTAAATCAATGGTTGTGCTAAGTTAATATTAAGCACAACCGCCATTGGAAATCAGTGAAAGAACATAGTTAGGAATTTTATAGTATAGCAGGAATTTGCCGTTTTTTGCCGTTCTTACATACAATTAAAAAAAATATCCTCCGATCATTATCTATCCCCCTGCAACAAAAAATGTAATAGCGTCAAGGTCATATATTAAGTTAGCACAACCATTCCAGTAAACGTTAAGTAAAATGTCTGAAATTAGGTGGAACAATTGCCGTAAATTAGCCGTAAATATACCATGCAAACGAAAAATTTTCCGCTCTATTATTTGTTTACAAAATCGATAATTTTTTTAATTAACGTAAACGATAATGTTAAATTAACGCGATTTTTCTTAAAATTCACGAAATGGGATCAATAATGACTTTTTAGTACAACAGGAATATGCCGTAAACAAGCCGTGAAATCGAAAAATTTGCCGCTCTTTTATTTCTCTATAAAATCTACAGGGTGATTCAGGCTTCCGAAAAACCTTTATGTTAAGCTTTTGGTTTTTGAATTTCATTTCATTTTTTTATACAATAGGGGGGCAATGGTAACGCACATTTTGAAAATATTTTTGTCAGCATACAGGGTGATTCAAACATATTTTCAAACCAAAGTTGTATATTTTTAAATGGAATACTATATTTTTTTTTAGCTCAGTGGATTTGCCACTAAATTTCTGTTTCAAAAATACCATAATGTTATATACACTACCGAATAAGTGGCGCCCCATACAAATAGGAGTCATTTTGACATCGAAATCCAAATTTTTCATGTCACAAAACTCCCAGACACCAATTTTCATCCAAATATTGAGGTTAGAAATTATTTGGAAAAAAGCGAAATAAAAATGAAATTTCTACACCCGGTATCTCCGAAACTAAGCATTTTAGGACATACATTTATACGAACTTTCTTATTTATTTTTATCTGCAAAATATGCAGCCGAAGTTTCCGGAATACAATTCGTATCACCCTGTATAGTATTCTATTTAAAAATATACAACTTTGGTTTGAAAATATATTTGAATCACACTGTATGCTGACAAAAATATGTTTAAAATGTGCGTTACCATTGCCCCCATATTATATAAAAAAAATGAAATGAAATTCACAAACCAAAAACCTAACATAGAGCTTTTTCGGAAACCTGAATCATCCTGTAGATTTTATAGAGAAATAAAAGAGCGGCAAAATTTTCGATTTCACGGCTTGTTTACGGCATATTCCTGTTGTACTATAAAGTCATTGTTGATCCCATTTCGTGAATTTTAAGAAAAATCGCGCTAATTTAACGTTATCGTTTACGTTAATTAAAAAAATTATCGATTTTGTAAATAAATAAATAGAGCGGCAAATTTTTCGTTTGCATGGTGTATTTACGGCTAATTTACGGCAATTGTTCCACCTAATTTCATACATTTTACTTAACGTTTACTGGAATGGTTGTGCTAACTTAATATATGACCTTAACGCTATTACATTTTTTGTTGCAGGGGGATAGAGAATGATCGGAGGATATTTTTTTAATTGTGTCTAAGAACGGCAAAAAAACGGCAAATTCCTGCTATACTATAAAATTCCTAACTATGTTCTTTCACTGATTTCCAATGGTGGTTGTGCTAACTTAATATTAACTTAGCACAACCATTGATTTAACATACTTAGCGAAGAGCGGCAAATTTTTCGTTTTCACGGCTAATTTACGGCAATTATTCCACATAGTTTCATACATTTTTTTAAAGTGGTTGTGCTAACTTAACACACGTATTTTTTATCGAGAAATATTAAAAAATACGCTGATCACCGCAGACAGGACTGCGGAAGCGACTTGGCAAAAATTCGGTTGGCAAATATAGGTGTAGTAGGGGTAAAAAGAAATAAAATAGCGAATAACGCGGCGCGTGCGGCGCGTTCGGTACGGGTCAGTGTGCGCGACAAGAAAAAAAAGTGCGATTCGTGCGGCGAGTGCGGCTCTGGTCAGTGTGCGCGTACCTTAAGTGTTTAAAAAGAAATGCTGCTGTTAAAAATGTATCATAAAAATATATAAAAATCTGACTTAAGTCTTTTATAAAAAGACTTAAATCTTTTAAAAGATGTATGTTAATGACTTAATTCTTTTTCTATTTGGGAATGAAGATTTAAACCACAAATCATTTTTGAAAATTACTTAAATTTTAAGTGTTAAGTCAGCTTTTCTAATTTGCATATTTTCTAGGGTTAAAAAGTAGGAGAGTCCAGGAAGAAGTTCAACTTATGTAATTAACGAACCCCCATATTAGATAAAGTTATAAAGCTCTGATTACATGAATTAATCATTAGATTACTTCGGCGAGGAAAAACATTTTAGCTACGAACGCCTTTCCATTTTAAGGAGGTATTTTAGGCCTTCATTTCTACATCGTCTCTACATTCTCACTGACGTTATGCCAAAATTGAAGGCATTTATATTCAGTTTCATTTTATAAGTCCAATCCAAAGTTACAGCGTTTACAATAATAACCACAGTTCGATGTACTCTAGATAATATGATTTTTTTAAGCCAAACTGAATGAAAATATCCGCGAAGTTTGCATTTTTTTAATAAATGTTTGTAGAAAACGTTATTCCCGTAGAAAGGGTACATAAAAGCATCTTCATAAAATGACTGAATATGTAAAAATATTTAAACCAGCTCTGCAAATTGTTAAATTAAACTAATCTATACTAATATATAAAATCCTTAAGTAACTGACATACTGATTAATCACGATCCTGCTCAAATCACTCAACGTAAGAAACTCAATTTTGGCATACAGGTTGATTCTAAATAGGGTGTAGAGGTTCGATAAGAAGGGATTTTTCGAAATTCCAGTTCCAAGAGGGTGAAACCACCCCTCAAATGTTACAATATTTTTTATTTAAAAAACGGTCAAGTTTCCGAAAAAACGCTTAAACACGTATCTTTTATTTTGTTGTTTTACATATTTTAAGATTTTTAAAAATGTATACAGGGTGTTTCGAAAAATCTGGTCATTGATTAATCACGATCCTGCTTGACGTAAAAAGCTGATTTTTGGAAAACAGATTGACTTTAGGGTGTAGAGGTTCGATAAGAAGGGGTTTTTCCAAACTCGAATTCTGAGGGGGTGAAACTATCCCTCAAATATTAAAATATTTTTTATTTAAAAACCGGTTAGTCTTTCGGGAAAACGCTTGGACAAGCATAATTTATTTGTTTTTTTACATATTTTGAATTTTTTTAAAAAATCATACAGGGTGTTCCAAAAAGTTGGGTAATTTCTTAACCAGGATTCTGCTTAGCTTGACGTAAAAAGCTTATTTTTAGCAAACGGATTTTTCGAAAGTCAAATTCCAACGAGATGAAACTACCCTCAAATATTACCAAGTTATATAATAATATCGCCATATTTGTTTTTTCTCATGCCGACATAAATGTGAGAAAATTTTATCCGTTTGTATGTTAATGGAAATTCTTGCTTTGCTTTATCATCACCATTACAAATGATTAATTCGACGCGAACTAAGTCGCTGGTACACGCTAGTATGTCTATATAAATGTATATACCATGTATACAAGACTTCAAGAATAAAGTGCCTGAAAAAGCCCACTATGTTGGAGCGAAACGTCGCATAAAAAAAAGTTTCCATCTTTCAATTTATTTAAAAAAAAACCTCAAACCCAAGAAAAGGAAAAAAAATATATGGATATAAACTCTAAAGTTATAATAATAAAATACATATCTGTGTTTTACTATTATAACTTTATATTTGTATTTGAAAGAAGAAAATCTATAGTTAGAAATGGATAATCGAATTCATAACCACTTTTCTGTTTGCAGCTTTTCGATATCTCATCATCTCATTTCAGTTTATAGTAGTTACACACCACACTGCATTTTTGTAACAACCAAACTGCATTTTTGTAAATTTCCGCCATGATAGTTGTCACATAACATATACCAAAATTTACTTTTTTTCCATAACTCAATAATAAAATGTGTTCATATGTTGCTTACTTCTTTCCAGTGCCCTATAAGCACAGTAAATATTTTAACTGGTTTCTAAAACCTTCAGAAGGTACCAAACCTAACGTGTTATTTTAGAGAAACGGGAATAAAAAAGTAATGTTTCTATATTGTCAACAAAGGAAAAGCTTACATATTTCCAGAAAAAAACGTTAACAAATATCCCTATTCCCCTCTTGTTTGTTGCGATTTTAGCTCGAATTTAGAGAAGCACTTTGTCTCTTGTTCTGACAGAGAGATTGTCTCACTGGGATAAACAGATTTTTTGCACTAGACAAACTTTATTTCAAAAATCTGAACATACATCAATTTTTCGCAATATGGAGCTTTTGTGACAATCCTAGATATATTTGTCGATTTCATACTCATGTACGTTTATCGTAAAACTTATATCTCGTATTCCTTATTATCCTTCTTATTTATGCGTGTTTATTTTTAGATCTTCCAGAATTTGTTTATGAAAATAATAATATACCCAGGGTCGTTCAACAAAGTTTAAGAGGTAAGATTTTGGCCAACTGTACATCAAAGAGTTTAAATGAAATAAGGGAATCTACGTTGTGTTAAACATATTCTGACTTACCTCGGATGCGCTAGACAGAAGCAATATTAAGGAAAATTGGAGAGAATAGGTTATGTAAATCAAACGCTAAATTTGTAAATAGCCCTACTTATTTTATTAAACGAAATGAAGAGTGCCGTTCTCTGTCTGGAATTCACAAGAGAAAAGAGCACGGCAGAGAAAACCTTAACCATTATTCCAAAGAATCTAATTACGCTGTTATCTATTGAACTTATAAAAAGTAATAATAATATTATAAATAGTGTCCTAATACCAAAGTTTGTAGTTTAATACATTCAAAACATGCCACATATTACTTTCAAAATTGAAGAGGTTTTTGTTAGTTAGCAGGCACTCTCAGGTACTGAGGTCTCTGAATGGAAGGCTCGTAGTTAAAGCTGGTATGTTTAGTGCCAGTATCTTTAGACTATAATTTCTTCTATTTTTTTGTTTTATACTTCTCACTTGTTTGCCAAGATATTCGCCCAGTCACGGTTGGAAAATGTTAGTTCAGTCATCAAGGCCCTTATTGTCACAATAAGTCATACTGAACCAAAAACATCGGCACGTAACTGATTTCATTTAGATTACTTTTTTTTAGATTAAATTAAAATTTCTCACAGCATAAATCGAATCCTTTAAGTGCATACACATGTTATATAATATAATTCTGAGATGAAATAACTAAGGGTAATTTAATTAACACGAGTAAATAATGAGGAAACATTTACTTTATCTTTAATAACATTTTTTGTCACAATAACCAAAACTTACAACATAACATCAATGCGTCTTGAACGGTAGTTTAAGAACTATTACCTAACACCTATCATTCTCCGTTGGTTGTCTGATTTCCCTCTCTCTAGTTTGTGTATAAATATTTTAAAAATCAACAATGAATTATTTATACAGAGTGTCTTAAAACTGAATGTTTTGAATTTAAAGAAATATGTTTATTTTTAAATAGGCAGATCATCTCACTAAATCTAATATTTAATACACCTATTACCTATTATATAATTTTTTGGACATATATTTGGACGATATGACCTTTATGATAAATAACGTAAAAATTAAAACTGTATACCGTCACTCAGTGGAAGTTTCCAATTAAAAAATAAGTTTGCCTCTGTAGACTTAAAAACTACACGTTATATTTTCTTTTAGATTTATAGAATTGCAAAAAGTTAAATGACACATGAATTGCAGCTGTGTGAAAATTTCAGGCACGATGAAATTTATAAATATAAATCAAGCGACATATCCAGCTGGTGGTAGATATCCAGAAATCAAAACTTAACACTAAAAATATACTCTGTTGGATAAAAATATTTAAAAAAAAAGTATTAATTATTTTTAATTTAGATGATACCTAAAAATCAATGGAGTTATAATATTTAATTTCATTACTATGTACCGGGTGGCCAACTAAGAATGGACGCCGGCTGTATCTCAGAAACTACTTATCGTATAACTTTGGGAAAAAAATTCTATCAAGTAAATCGACCAAGAGAAATCGCTGGAAATTATTTTCAAGTTCGAAAAATGCCCGCTAGGGGGAGTTTCTCTAATAGCCAATCAGAAAACAGCGTTTTTCCCAAAAATATGCAGGTGGACAGGTATTTTAAATATTACTGTTGTAATCATCCAGAAATTTGTAATTTTTTTGATATAGAGTATTTTGCTCTATCTCATAAAATAAAGTGGTGGGGGAAGGTTAAATCTGTTTTTATTAAAATAAGGATAACTCTGGTTTAGGTTACGCGATTTAAACAAACTAGGGCTGGTTTAAAAGAGCTTTTCTTCTTTAATGATCTCCAGTATAAATATTGTTTCCACAATTTTTTTCGTTGTAGCTAGACGGCGCTGTTTGACATCATAACAGATATTGCGCTTTTGCGTAAAAAATTTCAATAGGAGGCTATATTTCTCTTTGCACAGTTAAATAGAGCAAAAAATTTCCAAAATATCAGCGCAAAGCGCAACTTTTTATCTTTTCTCTAACCGGAGATATTAAGAGAACAAATCATGTTAGGCTGCCACTTAGGATTATATGGTCAAAAAATTATAGTAGTAGGCTAGGAAACAAAAAGAGGTAAACTGGTTACGTCAAAATGTCAAATGTTTAAGTTCAGTTTTCATGCATCCGAATTTCGGGCGTTTTCTTTAAAAAAATGACGTCATAATTATTTAAACGTGTTTATTTAACATTATCATCCATCCATATCATTTTTACGAATTTCTTGGTTAATTATAGGTAAGTAGCTCTCAGATTAAAATGTCCGAAAGTCGGACAATCAATAATTTTATTAAAATTTCTATTGCCGCCATACTGCTTTTAACAGAAAACGGCTAAATTACGTATTGTCGAAAACTAGGGGTTTATTTGATGTAACGTCATTTAGTTATTAATCCAAGTTCGTCCTTGATTTCATTTGTTTTCGTGTTTTACCTGTTGTTTGTGTTATTTATTATTTTATTATAAAGGTTATGTCGTTTGGGCACTTTTCATATAGCACCGAACGAAGGTTCGAATCTTAACAATATTATGCACTACTGGTCCAAATCTACCTTTGATGCAAGTAGTTTAGCATCAAGACCGTTGGTCGGTAAATTTTTACGCAGTAATTCTAGGATGGCGAATGATTTAGACTTTTTTAGTTATCTGAATGAAATGAACTATCCATAATTTCTAAGAAATGAATTGCCAATTTTGTTAGAGGATCCATCATGATGAAATTGCATTTGTTGCAATTTCATCAGCATGAATGCAGTTGGTATAGTTGAGGCAGTGGTGCCGCCTATTTTGCTATGAATCTGTGGAACTTCTTGGATCCAAAAAATTACGAATTTCTCGATGATTATAATGGTAATATTTAAAATACCTGTCCACCTGCATATTTTTGAGAAAAAACCTGTTTTCTGATTGGCTATTAGAGAAACGCCCCCTAGCGGGCATTTTTCGAACTTGAAAATAATTTCCAGCGATTTCTCTTCGTCGATTTACATATTAGATTTTTTTTCCCAAAGTTATACGATAAGTAGTTTCTTAGATACAGCCGGCGTCCATTCTTAGTTGGCAACCCGGTACTAAAAATAATGTTCAAGAAAACTTGTCTGTTAATTAATGTAAATCGGCTGCATGAGAAAAACATTTACATCACAAAAAGCATTAAAGGAGTTGTTAAAAAGAGGAGCTAAATCTAAAATACCGTATGATCGAAAAAAAACGACGTCCAGTAGGGTTGGGAATGACGATCGATGACATTCCCTATATATAATTTTCCATATTTCATATTAAATGATATCGATCTTCATTTCATAGCCATGTCTAACGCCGTTTTTTTTTCGATCACATTGTAGAAATAGAATATTGTAAAATATGCTTCTAAAATATTCACAAAGACAATAGTGTATATAGGACTTCCGAAGACAATTCGAAATACAGGGAATTCGTTTGTCCAGACAATGCCTACAATGACTACCACAGAAACAATGCCAAAATTAAGAGTATTATCGAAGTATTCCAATCCTATTTCCAATTGACATTGAAAAACTATAACTAGTTCAACACATCTCAATGTTAAAAATGAAAAAGTCGAACACGAATGCAATTGATATTGATCAATTCGTTAATTTTAACTCACTCTCCAAAAATGTCAAAGTCAAATTGCGCTAATACTCCAGTTTATATACAGGGTAGCCCATCGAAAACGTTCCGCAAGGCATAACGGCCAAGGTATATTTTCTTTTCAAAAAATCCAAAAACACGTCAATTTTGTTTGTGAGGGGGACAACTTTTTGCCCCAAAAAATGATTGCAAATCTTCAACCCTCTAAGCAGGAGTGTCATCCCCCAACTTTTTCAAATGGGAAGGGGGGTCAAGTGGTACCGCAATGAAAAGGGCTTTCTATTCTCTATTCTTTCCCGCTTCGCTTTTGAAAATCGGTAGAGTCATTGAGAAAATATGAAGGATTGAAATTTGAAAAGTTTATTTAAACATTTATCAGAGTAAATGATAAGGATAAATTATTTTGTCCAATTTGAGTTTTTTTCTTATTATTTCTAGATGTTTACACATTTTTTCACTTGCCGCAAGGTTGAACGATCAGGTGCGGTATTTGCTAGACTTGTGTCTGTGACTTGTTCTGTGACTTGTGCCCTTGTGCGTTGAAGTTCTTCTCAATATCGTTAAACTTCTTAACAATTATGGTGTACTCACTTGCAGAAAAAGTGGAAATAATCGAACTTAATTTTAATAATAATGAATGTATCGGCTTGTATCGGGGCACATATTAACGAACGCTATCCTGACAAACACCTTTATGGCAAAATTGTTCGTGAGTTAGTAGCAAAATTTCGCGAAACTGGTTCCGTTATGAATAAAAAGAGGCAGAGCCTGTAGTAAATGAAGCTATGGAGGTATTCGTATTGGGCCAAATTGCCTTGGATAGTACGCTGAGTACAAGAAAATAGCCGATGAGACCAGCGTGAATCGTACAAGTGTCCAAAGGATATTAAAAAAAACACAAGTTCCACACGTACAAAATTCAGTTGATACAAGAACTCAACGCAGACGATTTTGATTGTCGCTTGCAATTTTGTGAAACTATGAGTGAAACGAGTGGCGAATGATAATAATTTCCTATTTAATGTGTGTTTTTCGGATGAGTGTACTTTCTTTTTGAATGGTGTAGTTAATCGGCACAACTGTCGGTACTGGGCTGAGGACAACCTTAGGGTTTTTCACGAGGTGCACACACAAAACCCTCAGAAATTGAACGTGTGGGCTGGTATTTTTGGAAATTCCATTGTAGGTTAGGTTAGGTCAGATTAGTTAGTCAGTTTAACGATATTGAGATGAACTTCAACGCACAAGTCACAGAACAGCTATCTAGCAACTAAACATCTAAAAATAATAAGAAAAAACAGCAAATTGGTCGAAGGAATTTATCTTTATAATTTACTCTGATAAATGTTTAAATAAACTTTTCAAATTTCAATCCTTCATATTTTCTAAATGACTCGACCGATTTTCAAAAACGAAGCGGGGAAATATAGAGAATAGAAAGCCCTTTTCATTGCGATGCCACTTGACCCCCCTTCCCATTTGAAAAAAGTTGGGGGATGACACCCCCGCTTAGAGGGTTGAAGATTTTGCAATAATTTTTGGGGCAAAAGTTGTCCCCCTCACAAACAAAATTGACGTGTTTTTGGATTTTTTGAAAAAAAAATACCCTGGCCGTTATGCCTTGCGGAACGTTTTCGATGGGCCACCCTGTATGTTTCTTTCAATAAGAAATAATACAAAAGCCAATCAAGCTTTACCAGCTATAAAATAAATAACATCTATGATTACTGACCAAACCGTAAAAACAGAAATGCATTATTTTCAGCAAGAAGGAAATATTTGAAAATGCTTCTTTACCAAAAGGGTTGCTTTTTTTTCGCTGTTTCTGATAAGAAAAACCCGGTAAATATCGGTAAACCGATAACTCCATGTTTTAAATTACCGTTTACCGGTAAATTTGCAATCCATATATTACGTCACTGAATTTTATGTCAATAACTTGATGCTTGAAACTCGAAGAAGAAAGCTCGTAAACGGGAAAACTAGAAATATGGAACATCCTGTACAATCTAACTTTATCATTCAAATCAAAGAAATCGATACATATATCACACGAGTTAAGTGTGTTAATATACGGTTAATATAATAGCATTGACTGGCACTTTCTGATATTGACATAATTAACGTACTGAAATTTACATTATACCGAGAAAAAAATCAGTTCATTAGATATTAGCATTTACAAACATGCAATATGCCTATTTTGCTATAAAACCAAAACAGTTGAATGCGTTTTTCTTTCCACAAAATAATCCGGTAACTAACATACGGGAGCCGTTTAAAAGCGTTAATTTTAAAAGAAAGCGCCAAAATGATATACTAATTTTAGGGCGCTGATATACAGTTGGTTACAGAAATATCTGTTTTTGATAAGAATACTATTTTAACTGTCGCATTTTTCAAAGACGTTTTATTAATAAAAATGTTCAAAACTCTTTCGCCCACTAGAATAAAATCTACAAAATATAATACTTACTTTTGTAAATACCGCTGCGGCTGGCTGCGGTGATCCAACGAAGAACTGAATTTGTCAGCGGTATTTCACTAATAAAACAACTTCGCTTAACGGACAAAAATACTTAACGTTTCAGGAGGTAGGTATATACAATATACACTCAGATGCAAAAAAACGCAACGGAGAAATTTTTGGTCAAATTTAAAGTGTTATATTTTTGTTATTTTTAGCCCTATTTTCATGATTTTTTTAGCAACCTGTATATAATTATGTCAACTTTAATTTGTAAACTCATTTTTTTATAAACTTTAGTATTTGGCGTATTATACAGGGTTAATCGGGGAGTTGTTTTTTTACCTTAACTTTAAAACACCCTGTGCAATAATTTCGCATGTAAATTTTCTTAAAATATAATTTTACGGTCAGAACCATGTCTCCTGAGCATTTTGTTTTTTGGATCATCTCAATATATGCCTTGGTTAATTTTTAAGAGCGAAATGAACTTGACACCAACAATTTGCAATTTTTTCAATTATTATTTCTTTTTGAAGTTATTTTTCAATATGATAAGCCGGCTTTGGTGATTATTGTGAACTATATACTACTAGGAACTGCCTATCATGTTCGACGTTTGGGACATGCTTGGCAGGAGGGTTAAAGGTCGCAAAGCGGTGCTAGCTTCATTAAGTAAATTTCGGTTGGTTCTTAAAGAAGAATGGGAAAGCATAACACAATATGATATATGCAGCCTCAATGACAGTATGAATGGACGTATACACACATTATATCAGCCAAGGAAAGCAATGGAAAGTACCGTATGATCGAATAAAAACGGCGTGAGCGATGGCTATGAAATGAAGATCGCTGTCATTTTATATGTAAAATTATATGGGAAATGTCAGCGATCGTCATTTCCCAGCCAACTGGACGCCGTTTTTTTTCGATCATACGGTATTAGGGTATTTTTACATTTTTTTTCTGTTTGTATACTTAAGTATTACAAATGCTTTCTTTAATATCGTTAGTTCTGTAATCGTTATTAATGTTCATTAAACTCACGACTGTATGTTTGTCTTAAACGTTTTTTTTTAATTTAGTATAAAGTATCCAATGCAGCGTAATATGACATTACGACAATAGTCACCAAAACCATCTCGTCATATTAAAAAATTACATCAAAAGATAATGATGATTGAAAAAATTGCAAATTGTTGGTGTCAAGTTCATTTCGCTCTTAAAGAAAAAAATTAACCAAGGCATATATTGACATAATCCAAAAAACAAAATGCTCAGGAGACATGGTTCTGACCGTAAAATTATATTTTAAGAAAATTTACACACGAAATTATTGCACAGGGTGTTTTAAAGTTAA
>NW_022146846.1:0-9373 GCF_002938485.1 Sitophilus oryzae
GTAATCGAGGGCGCGATTTTTAAATTCATTGTTGTCAACTATGGACATATTCGGCGCCGAGCTGAAGTTGCAACATTTATTTATTTATTTCCTGACATTGTCATTCGTTTTGACACTTTATAGTTTTGTATTACGAGTTTTTGGTCTAAATAAATAGTGTTGTGATACTTTAAGCTCAATCGAACATTGTTCTTTTGAGAATCTCTTTTAGTGCGAAGTGTACAAAATAGCTTAATAGCCGTAAAAAACTTATCGCAACTGTATTAGAATATTTTTAACAGGAAAGCGGTAGTAATGGCTCGTTATATCTCTTAAACGCTGTTAAGAAGTTGAGTTTAGTTGATGTAAATAATAATTGTTTATATATTTTTAATTAATTTATTTTTGTTTTCTAAAATATTTTGATTAAAAGAAAATATTATATGAAAGTGGGCAACGCTGTGCTGGTTAAACTTAATCACGTGACTAAAAGTGTATTTGATATGAACCATACTATTATTTCTTAAATTAATATTAAATATTTAAAAGTTTTTTACAATAGCTGTCTAAAATACTACGTATTATAATACTATGTATTATAATCCTACGTACAGTTTTTTTTATTTTCATCCACCTCGTTCGAACATATTAATTTACTTTAATTCTTATTATAAATTCCAAAGGCATCGACATAGGTATATGTCCTTGAATATAACCCTTCCTTTTCAGATGTGAACCGTGCGTGTCGCTGTGACTGTGACATAACAATCGGTAATAACTACATCCTTCTCGCGTAGGGTTGCGAGATTTTTATAGTTAAATTCCGGGAGGGTAAAAAAAGCGAGAAAAACAAAACAAACCGGCTACCCTCTTAAATAACGAAGGTTATTTTAATATAATTACCAAATTAACATAAATGAAGGTCAATAACTAGATATTAATATATAAACGAACGAAGCTAAGTCGTAAAAAGTGATGAAATAATATTAAGCATAAGTGTTTATTTTTTACTTTTTTGAAGGGTGCATGATTAAAATATCATGGATTTAAATAGAAAAATCAACTTGTTTAAAAACATATAATAAATCGAAAAATAACTGTAAAAGTTATAAAACCTTTTCCTACAAACCTATAAAAATATTCCTATAACAAATCTACCTTTTCATCAAATAAAATCTTACACTTGCCATTGTAACGATTAAAAATATGTTTAATCTACGACGATGTCATTATGACACATTTAACATTGTCATTTGGATGTCATTATGGCTTTCATAATAGCACTAGTGCTATTATGAATTCATAATAACACGCGAATTTTAAAATAAGAAACAAGCAACCCTTTACACCAATCTTCAAGTTTTACATAGGCTAGCTCGTACGTTTGTCTTGATTTTTCGGGAAGTAGGGAATCGACAACGTTTTGCGCAATGCCTTCAATATCCAAAGGGACAGTTTTGGCAGTTTTGGCAAAAGCAGAATCAGAATCACCCATATTAATATTATTTTTTGCTTTTTGCTAACACTGAACGTTTAACACAAAATTGAACATCAATAATTGAGCTGTCAAAGTCAAAATGGAAACAATCAACAAGCACGGTTACCACGGCGTCGACTAATACCGTCGACACCTGATAATTTTGAATTTTAATTTTTATGAGGATATCTCTGATATTTTAAATTAAATCAAATCTATTTGGAACGTCCCTCGTGTCGCGTCGTAGATTAAATTTTGAATGATACACGTTCGATACGAACTTTTTAATGAAACTTATGAGGCGTTAGCCGAGTGGCTTAACGTTACACGCGTTTCATTATGATGTTCGTATCGGACTTATATCATTATTAACTATAATAAATTCAAAAATAATTGTAAAAGATATAACACATATACCTTCTTAATAACCCAATTAAAACGCTTGATCGATTTTTGCAGTAATTTCGTGTGAATCTATATTACACTTCTAAACGGCAGATATTTTGAAATCGTAGAGTGACGGAAATCCCTTGTTCAAATACATTTCATTAGAACTAGTTTCTTCTGGTGTTAGGTTATATTTTTATTCCCCAGTATCTATAATCAATGTCAAAAAATATGCTGGTGTGAAGGCTGTTTTATATCTTTTTGAAACAATTGTATGTTGATCAAGCTAACTTCTGCCTTCTCCAATTTATCTTTTAGTTCTTTTCAAATTATACTCCGAACCAATGGGCACCTACCCCAGTATCCTTCAGGCAAAAATTTACGCCACCGAAAGATGCGTACAATTTATCTGAAATAGGAATTATCGAAAACAGGAAATTGCCATCCTATCCGATAGTCAAGCAGCCCTAAACGCGATCAACTCAGTAACCATCAATTCGAAGTTGGTCAAAGAATGCCTAGAGAAGCTCAACAAATTAGGCAAAGAAAATAAGGTCCTCCTACTCTGGGTGCCTGCTCACCAAGGGATAGAAGGCAATGAATAAGCAAATGATCTAGCTAGAAAAGAAGCGAACACTCCACTAACTGGACCAGAACCGTTCTGTTTTCCAAACGTGAACCAACTGAAAGCGGTACTGAAGAATCTGAAAGACTCCATCCGTAACTTGGAATGGGTGTCGTTCAACGGTCTATGACACTCGAAAAAGTTCCTCCGAACTTACGACCGAGAAAAATCAAAGGTTTTCCGTGATTTAAGTAAAAACCATCTTCGGATTGTCACAGGGTATCGAATAGGACACTGTCTCCTCAACGAACACCTAAGTAGGCTGAGGCTGAGAAACAACGGCGAATGCAGATTCTGTGGGGAAAATGGAGAAACATCAGAACATCTTATCACTACTGAGTGCGCCGAGACGACGACCATTTGTGCCATGAACTTTAGTACAGCTGATGTCAAGGATGGAGAGCTGGTCTCTGTGGAGCCATCTCAGATACTGGCTTTTGTTAAAGCCCTGAGACTGTATGATGAGTTATAACTCGTTATAACTCAAGAAAGGGGAAAACACAATAGATCTGTAAGGTCGCGGTGATTAACTCAACTAACAAATTTCTACCGCATAATTTCTACCGAAATTTTGTTCTGCAATAAGTACTTTGAACTTTAGATGGTACTAATTTTATTCTTGACTTAAGACAGTCATGATCATGTAGAATATTGAGTGTTTAGGAGGGGAGTTAATCATCGCGACCTTACAGATCTATTGTGTGTTCCCCTTTCTTGAGTTATAACGAGTAATAACTGATCATACAGTCTCAGGGCTTTAACAAAAACCAGTATCTGAGACGGCTCCACAGATTCCATCTTCGATATCAGCCGTACCAAACTTTATGACACGAACGGTTGTCATCTCGGCCTACTCAGTGATAAGGTGTTCTGGTGTTTCTCCATTTTCCCAAAAGAATCTGCATTCGCTGTTGTTTCTCAGCTTCAAAATACCGAGGTGTTCGTTGGGGGGACAGTGTCCTGTTAGAAACCCCGTGACAATCCGAAAAGTGTTAGACTGTTGGAGGACTCCCATTCCAGGTTAAGGATAGTCTTCCAGGTTCTTCAGTTCCGCGTTTAGTTGGTTTCCGCTTGGAAAACAGAACGGTTCTGGTCCAGTTAGTGGAGTGTTCGCTCCTTTTCTAGCTAGATCCTTTGCTTTTTCATCACCTTCTCTCCCTTGGTCAGCGGGCACCCAGAGTAGGAGGACTTTATTTTCTTTGCCTAATTTCTTCAGCTTCTCTAGGCATTCTTTGACCAACTTCAAATTGATGGTTACTGAGTTGATCGCGTCATAATCATGCATCATGATGTCTATTTCCAAGGAAAATCCCTTTTTTATTTATTTAAACAGGCGACTTTTTGCGGAAATAAGGGCATTGGCAAAGTTTACAAAATAAAATATGTCGGTGACCGATGTGGAAAAACGTGCGCGTCTTAGAAATGATAATATCGATATCAGACAGAGTTACAAAGATTTAGTAATTTAGGATAGGAATTTATCTAGAAATAAGTCGCTAATTAGTTAGAAATCCTATTTAAATAGAAAGTAGAATAAAATAAAAAAAAATCCGATTAAAATTTAAAAAAAAAATTTTGCCATATTATCAAAAAAATATAGTTTTTAACTAAAAACTAAAAAAATCTAAAAAATTTTTCAAAAAATTCCAAATTTTCAAAAATATTTTTTTTGCGAAAAAAACCTTATAATCTTTTTTCTAGGTTCGAATTATATTACCCCTAAAAATATTTGCGCTTATTTAAAACTCACCCTGCATAAATAGACAATAGTTTTACAAACTAAATTCACAGTATGAATCTAAATGCATTTACATTGTTTCTTTGCATTACAATGGTCTCTCTCTCTCTCTCTCTCTCTCTCTCTCTCTCTCTCTCTCTCTGCAGACTCACTCAGTTTTTGTCAGTTTTTGCGATGTAATGACACTTTTCTGACGGCTGCGTTGCGTTTGGCGTTTCAGCTAAACATACTACTAAAAATATACTACAATACATACTACATCTCTCTCTACATACTACATCTCTCTCTACATACTACATCTCTCTCTCTCTCTCTCTCTGAATGCTACGAGTATTCCATAATATGTGCAAGAAGCATCAGAGAAGATCAGGCGAATAGCCAAACAAAATAACAATAAAACTGTTTAAAAGTCTGGAGCGAGTCTAATGCCGGGTCCAGACCAAAGCGAAAAAAAGTAAACACGATTTTGAGACAAAAACAAGACAACCTTGAGACAAATTGTCCACACCGCAAGGACAAAAGTACAACAATGTCAAAAGTTTAGTTGCAAATGAGTTTTATTAACCATGTGTGATTTTACTGGTCCCCTACTGTTGGCAGCACACGCCATCCACACTGTGCCGACAACCAAAAATATACGAACAAAACATCGACACTTTAATCTTTACCGACTCGAGACGGGACATTGAAAAGTCTCCGAATTTTGAAACAAAACAAAAATGAGACAAAAATGTATTGGATTTGTCGCAATTTTGTCGTAAAACATGAATGTTTCTGTCTTGTCGCTGTTTTGTCTGCTTAGTCTAGATCCGGTATTACGTCAAAACAAACTGTCCCAGTGATATGACTGATATGTGTCGTACACGGTCAAGTTGGTCTTGGTACAATCTACCGAAATACCAAATTTCATTTAAATCAGATGATTTTTCTAAGCCCCAGATTATCCCTACCGCTTCCCGTCTTGCGTGTCATGCCACGACCTTGATTTTTTACTCCCAGCGCGCGTAAAGATGTTTCACTTGAAAAAGTTCGTTTCCACTGATATTCGAAGCCGCGACACGATTTTTTTTTTAATATTAATACTGATTGTTTTGAATGTCTTGATTTTAAAATTGAATGTCAAAGTCAGGGTTCAGTGGAAATGGCTAGTGTTGCACAAGACAAGAATTCTTGTCTTGAAAATCAATTTCTTGTCTTGACCCGGCATAAGAAGCGTCCTAACAAAAACCAGACCGGAAACATCAAAACAAGAGAAATAATGCATCTAGCAGGTACCTTGTGAATGGCCCTAAATGTTCGACTTAACGAATATAAAAACATGTGCAAAGAAGTTAAACAATGAAGTTAGGTACTGTAGACCATGTGTGGTCCAAGCGGCACAATAGAATGGTCTGAATCTCAGCTTTTCCATGTGGAACGTCATTGGAGAAAACGTAAATTTAAAGATGTTTATATATCAAACCATAAGATCTTTAGCCACTAAAAAGCTGACTTCCGTTTGGAATCTAATCATTTTATATTTGGTTGGGACTCAAACTTTTTTATCGGAAAGGAAGGCGCCAAAAACGTATAGACATTATTTATCAATAATAATATTTAAGTACATTTGTGATAAGAAATCATTTCTTAGAATGTAAACGAGAAAACACTATTTCAATGCAATAGGTTTGTGAATTAAACCTCGTGAAAGATTGAGCATCTGACAATTTTCTCATCGATGTAAACTATACAGTGATCAAACGCATTCGGCAAAACTACTGTTTGACCAGCGGATCTGAAGCTACGGAAGGAATGCGAGAAAAAAAAAATCGATATTGCCACGTTTATCTATAAAATTGCAAAATTGCCAGACATGAACTATAAATTTAATATATTTTTATTATATGCAATCTGTTTAGCATATATTCTGACGAATATTACTAAGGAATTTTAACGTAGTTCATATTGTTTGATATGTTTTATTTAATAACTTATTTCTTTCACTCTGTATAATCTGCTTATTATGAAAGTTGAAGATTTTTCAACGATATCATTGGCAAACCGGCATCGCCGCGTATGGCCACCTATTCATCGAACATGATTGGCGAGACTACGTCACAGGATTTGTTACCACGCGGTTGCCATGGCTTTTACGCCTTTCCTATTCGCTTGCTTTATCCCCAACTTCACGGTCTCTTCTGAAAAGAGTAGGAATATTGAATACTATTGAAATATCCAGTGGCGATGTCATTTTTTTGATCATTATTACTTTATTTCATTATTTTATACCGGTTATCCTAAACTTTATTCCTATATTTTTCGTATATTTGATAGTTAAATTGTGTTTTATTGTTTTGTTATCTTGTTATAATGTTTTTCGTTCGTAGTTTTTAATTATTAATATCAAGTTTGATCGTATATTTGTGTTTTAAAACGAACAAATGTGTTAAGGGCAAGACGCTACATAGTCAGACAAGAGAAATAATAGCTACTTTATATAGGTAAGTTAATAATAACGTGGATGAAATCTCATTTGTTTTATTTCCTTGTGTTCATAATAGGGTTTGCGATGAAGAAGCTACAGAGAGTTCGCTTAAGTTGCCGCTTAAACGTAAACATAAGAGGATATTTCTTTATACCGGAGTTAGCGTATGGGCTATAAAAAAATTCACACAGAAGATAAAAAAAGGCTGAAAACTAACCCCGATAAAATGATATCCAGCTCTGGAAAGAAACGACCACGTGAGACCGCTGTCGAAAAGCTCGACGACTTTTTCGAAGTGGTCAGGAATTTGATAAATAGATTTTATCTCGAATTCAAACTCGTCCCCACAATTAGAAAGCTTTTTGCAAAAATTGCAGGAAGAATCGAATTTTCCTTTGCAGGGAAACGCTTAGGGATTATTAAAATCAAATGAATGTTTTTGGCGTAAATGTCAAAATAACAGATAAATATTAATGAGCGGCCCATTATATTGCAGAGAGATATAAATATATACGTGAAATTCGAAAATATAGCCAAGTATTATCTATTTGGATGAAACATATGGGTAGACAATGACCTAACCTTTAAAAACTCCTGGCGGAGCGATACCATATCTGGTGTAATAGGCAATATTGGATCTACTGGTGAGTAAAATTATGTTTTGTTTGCGCTTCCAAAGTTAACTATTTTCAAGATTTTTTTTTTGCTGGAAATAGTTATATCTAAAATTATGTATTATAGAAAAAAATATAGTTAGTACAGATATAAATAAATATACCTCAAGACTCAGTCTTGATCATCTGCTGATGGCAGACATGGTTAGCGAAACGTGCGTCCAGTGTAAAATTAAAAGTGTTTTGGTGTATTGTACTGATTTAGTGTTTTATTTTGCTGTGTAACACCAAAGGTTCCAACCCCAGCTGTAATTATTTCTTCTATTATATTAACAACACGATAATAAAATGATTCAAAATATTTAAGGGAGCTTTAATAAAAGCTTTAGTGTTTATCTGCTAACTCAACAGTAACGATTCAAACAGCATAAAGTTTTTTTGAAAAAAATATTAATCTGAGTATTATATTTATGATACACATTATTTTCATATAACACCGTACGCCCATGCCTATTTTATGAATGAAATTGGGCGTGTTTTGTTTACAACTGCGTTCCCCTGCCGATACCCCGTAGCTACAGATCCGTTGGTCACACTTTAGATGCAATAGTACCGTATGATCGAAAAAAATGGCGTCCAGTTGGCTGGGAAATGACGATCGATGACAGCGATCTTCATTTCATAGCCATCGCTGACGCCGTTTTTTCTCGATCATACTGTATATTAAACAACGAATTTCGAAAACGACGTTTTGCACACGAGTTCGACAGTTTGGTGGCTCGAGCCGCAGGCAAGAGCCACAAGTTGAACGAGTGTACAAAGAAGTTTTCGAACGAGTTTTTTACGCTATTTTTTCTACGACTACAAATTAGCAGCAGACTCACTCAGTTTTTGCCAGTTTTGTGAAATAATTTGCGATGTAATGATGACACTTTTCTGACGGCTGCGTTGCGTTTGGCGTTTCAGCTAAACATTGGAGATTAAAAATGTTAAAATTGGCAAACTGTCGTGTGCTAAGGATTTTACGCACGACATGTGTAAAAAAGGCCAATTTCAGATCGAGTTTTCCGTGTGTCAAACTGCATTTTCGAGGCTAGACGTAAAAATATACTACAAGTACATATGGAAAGGATAAATTAGCACAAGTACCGTGTTATTTAACAACAAGTTACTTATACCTACATAACAGGTCTCAACAGTGCGTTGATAGCGATGGTTTCTGACACAAAGGAAGCATCGCTTCTTCACAATATTCTACGAAGCTCACAAACACGATTATAAGGTTTTTTTCGCGAACAAAAAATTTTGAAAATTTGGAATTTTTTGAAAGAAATGTTGTATTTTTTAGTTAAAAACATAATCTCTTGATAATATGACAACATAGGTTTAATTTTATATGATTTAAGTTTTAAAAGGTGCCCGATGGCGTAGAGGTGCAGGCTCTCGTCTACCAATCTCAAGGTAGTGGGTTCGAATCCCACACCCGGCATTTCAACAGCCGACTATTTTTATTAAAATAAAAATAGTTTGGGTACCTAGGGCGACTCAGCCTTAAATGAGCACTTGGTATTCACAATCCTGAGGTAATAATAGGCGGCTGAGGTGTAGTGCTAGCCACATTACCTTCATTGCATACCGAACGGCTCTAGTACAGCAAGCTGTACCTTGCTACTCCCAAGGCGTTAAACGCTATATACGGGAGTTATTATTATTATATAGGTTTAATTTTACAAGAAATAAAACCCAGGAAAGATCCAGTGATTCTCAAAATTTAAGTAAAAACTCATTTTCTTTTCGAAATTTTCAAAGCAAAATGACTCGGTTATTTTGGACTTATTTGAAAAACGGTAAAGAAAAAATATGTTTCTTTTATCGAGATATGTAAAATTTATGTAAAGGAATGGTCGTATCCAACTTTGCAGGGTGGGACCGTGTGCACCGTCGCTCACATAGCCTACCCACCAAATTTAGTCGCGATCGGACGACATCAACTTTTGACGTTTCTTACGTCAAAACTAATTGTCACAGTGAGACGTGTCGTACACGGTAGAATAACCTTGGTCCAATCTATCGACACACCAAATTTTAT